>NC_086344.1:1691562-1995517 GCF_032445375.1 Bacillus rossius redtenbacheri | reverse complement strand
AGAGTGGGTTTTCCGCCAGTGGTTTTGCCGTCGGTGGGTTTTGCCGCCGGTGGTTTTGCTACAAACAAAATAGAAATAAGAACCTCTATTAGTCGCGCATGTTGGCACGCTCGTCGCCTCTTGATCACTGTTGTCATATTTATAATATTTATCCACATGTTTCTAGTTTCATGCAAGTGTGAATTATATATGTGCTAATAAATTATATTCAGTACGTAGTGATTTAAATTGAATATTTTGATTAATATTATTTACTTTTTCGTAAATATTAGTAAAAAAAAAGTGTGCCTTTATACTTTTTGAAGTTCTCCAATATAATTGAGGTTAACTATCCGTATGTACTATTTATTGATATAAATTGAAATATTATTATTGAATATAATTAATACTAAATATTATTAAATTATTAATGTTAAATATTTATTATTGGTTATTTAATATTTAAAAAATAAAGAAATAAATTTAATAAAACATTTGTGAAAAAAATTAAAATCGAACATCAAATTAAAATATTAATTTTTATTTTTTATTATTATATTGAATAAATAATAAATATTTATAAAATTAAATGAACAAATTTAATGAAAACTTTTTGATAAAAATGAAAAGTGAATATTAAATTAAGAAAATAATAAATATTTAAAAAATGAATTAACTTAAATCATTTTTTTGAATTTATTATTACATTTATTTATTTTATTTTAAAATATTATATAATCAATAATAAATATTTAAAATTAAGAATGTTATAATATTTAGTACAAATTATGTCATATATATTTATTATTCTCTAAATTTTATTTATTTAATTTTTCAGATTTAAACTGAACTTTATTGACTGTGTTGACTATCTTTTTCCTGCCCTTTTACCATTTTATTGTAATTAATTATTTGCATGCAATTAAAAAGTATTTTTTAATGATGCCAAAGAAGTATAACTTCTCACGCGCGTACATAAGTACACGCACCCATTTTTGTTTACCTAGTATATAGGAAATGGCCAATAAATTCCAGAAATCGTACCTATACAGGAATGTAGGAGCGACATTCCATACTCTTTAAAGCGGCCTCGTCTGTAGGGTTGGCCTCATTCCAAGATGGCGAACCTCATGCTTTTTGCTTACAGATTGGACACTGCAACGTACTGATCCCTGCTAAGGAAGACAAAACCTTACCGTTTATCATTGTCAATTACATTTGAAAGTCCATTTCTACTCCTCTGACTTTAAATGGTACAAATTTCTGAATTTGAGTTGTTATATCTTGGTCCACCGAAAAGATAACCTGTTTTGTCTCCTCTATAAAGTGAAGCCTTGTAGGAAGGACGACAAAAGCGAGTGGAACTCGGGCAAGGATTTTCCCAAATGGCACCATTTTTTTTTCCTACGCGTTTTAGAGGCACAAGTGAAGACAGAAAAAAGCTTTCGCCCCTGGATTCCTCTTCTTCCCAGCCTGGTCTGTATTCTGAGGAGCCATCAAACCTCCGTTCACTTATTAAATAATATTTTCCTTGAAAACTTTCACCGACAGTTTCGACAATCCTGCCAGCAACGTGGTTCAACAAATCCTGTAGCGGAACTTCGCAACACCTTTCGGTCGCAATAATATTATTATAGGCCAACTTTTTGGCTTCATGTAGTTTTTTTGTAGTTCGGGTGTATATCTGCACCTTTATTTTGGCAGCTGTTCGTCTTCATCGAGGAGACATAATTCCTCTTCTGTAAAAATTGTGCTGATCCAGCACGATTGCCCTTTCTTCGTGGTTAACTGAAAATCACTATGGGTGCTTGAGGACAAAACTACTTCGAAAAAAAATCTCAACAAACCATGATGACATTTGTCAAAAAGTCATCCAAAATATTCTAAATCGGTTGGCTTCACCCTTCACAATTTTCTTTTTTGTTCGCTCTGAAACTTCTTCGAACATTTTTTTCCCTGAATGACCACGTTTCACCGGACTAGTTAATGGAGCATTCTCTTCTCTTGTCCCACTGAAGTGAGATAAAATGTATTCATTATCTAACCATGATTTTATATATATATTTTCCTAATCTTCTCTTTGAACGATAGGACTCATTCCATTTACTTATGTAAAAAAAATAAAAATTATTTAACAGTTTCTTTAAATGTTCTTCATCATTCCATCTGTAATTCTTGATTCACTTCTTCATAATATGAATTCAAATGATTTCTGTTCCATAATAAACTTTCCTAAGGCCCTTCTTGTAGGCATTTTCAGTCCTAAACATAAAAAAAGTAATAACTACTCGATTTTAGAAGGTTACCTGTCACATGTAATTATTTCGAATTGTTTAGATGAATACATAATTTAATTACTGCCCCTACTCAGTTAAGTCATTGACAGGTCAGTGTCAATATTAACCGGGAATACATTAGTAATCAGAAAATAGATATGTAAATGAAAAAAAAAAAACTTACGAAAAGACGATATGGTCTTCAAGTAGATTATTCATGAGTAGAGACCTGCAAAATTCGCGGATTCATTTGGTGATAGGCTAGAATTCAAACACATATACCTCTTAGATAATTTTGCTATTGGCTTACTGTTCATCTGGACGAATCTCAACCAGTTATAAACGCTCAACCAAAGAAGGATCGAATCACAGACAAACAAGCTGAGACGACTTACAAGTCGGCAGCCAATGAACTTGCGTTATTTTCCCGAGTGTACAGGGGTATGTGCAGTCTATCCTGAAGGCCATCGAAACCGCGAATTTTGCAGGTCTCTATTCATGAGACACAAAAATTCACACTTTCACTACTTAGCAATAACCGATAACTGGAGATACTAAAACTGCACTGCAGTATTCACCAGGACTTTTCCACTGGGTGATCCCAGGAGGACAAGATTAACGGGAGGAAAAGGCATCGCGTGCCACAGCGTCGGTTACGTGAGCGCTGGGGTTTTCCCAGAACTTGCCCTGTCATTACTCTGGCTGCAGGCGGCTGCAGACAAATAAGGCACAGATCGTTACCCATGTACATATTCTACTGCCTGGCACAAATAACTTTGCATGAATAGGTATTAATCATTTCTAAAAACAAAAACTTCTAAAAATTTTAAATTTCAAGAAAAAAATAGCCTGTTTTTAAATCTCTCTTATTCCGTTAGGTATTATTCGGCAGCATTCCTTAGGGTGCCATTATAAGGTACATTTTATGAACTTCTTAGTAGTTCCAACAGTATTCGTATAAAAAATATCTTCGCATTGAACATAACTTGTATATTTTTTTGCGCACATGTACATCCAGGGTTGTTATAGACTGCAAGGTTTGAAAAATCACAGCGGTCAAATGAATCACTCAAATTCAAAAGAAAATTTACCAACGAGTAGTACACATCATATAGATGCATACATGAGATTATCAACTAAAAAAAAGGGGGGGGTTGTCTGTAAAGTCGGTTTACGGACGATAATTTTACGTGATAACGCCATAAGAAAACATTGATGAAAAATTGAGTACTTTTAAACTTCAAAATATTATTTACAGTTTTAGAAAATGTAATTTAAATAATTTTTTTAAATATAATCACGAAAAATTAGTTAAAAATCCCGGCTTAACCTGTTTGATACTATACAAGATTTTCTCGCACGGTGGTTGGCCGGTTCTTGCACGCTCAGCTCAGGCGAAACGTAACAATTTTTCGTGCGTGCAGCCGGCGTTCATCGATTTATAAGACGTTATCACGTCAAAAATTAAATTATATATTTGATTTTTTGCACCATGATTGCAAGAGCGGGACAGTTGTGCGTCAATGGTTTTTCCGACGGTGGTTCTGCCAGTGGTGGTTCTGCCAAGAGACTTTAAGCCAATGTTTGGTCAAATGACTTTCGGTCTGTTGGATGCTACCCGGTCATGTTGACCGAAGGGTGGGGGGGGGGGGGGATTATATCGACACACAAAGTTTCTGCACCACTTTATATCGCTGCTTGAGCTGAAATCTATTTAAAATGAACAGTTTGTTATTTAACGTGAATTTTAAAGATCTATATTACATCTTCTCTATAAAACTCTGCCGTGCGATTCTCTACAGCTTAACTTTTAAAATTATACAATGTGATTCTATACATATTAACTTTTAAAACTTTACAATAGAATTCTCTACATCTTTACTTCAAAACTATGCAGTGGGATTCTCTGCGGACCCACGGTTCGATGCTCGGATCTGGCGGTCGCACCACGAGGCCCGCGACTTATTTGCTTGCACACAGCTCAGGCCTGTCTGAACGAGCAATAGGCGCAAGCACTGTAAACAAAAGCGTGTGCAGTTATTGTTCAACTGAGGGAAGATTTCCACACCAGGACTGAGAGTATAAGTAACTGTACCATGATCGTTAGAGACTGGAAAAATTCGTGTTTTCGATTACCTCCAGGATAGACTACACGATCCTCTGTGTACTCGGGAACATTACACCAGCTCATTGGCTACTGACTCGTGACACCTGTTAACTGGGATGTTTGTGATTCGATACTCCTTACGTTGAGGGTCATTCATTGGCTCACAGTCCTTCAGGAAAACTGTGTTCCAATCACTGAAGCGGCAATAAGTTACACGCACTTGGATTCTAGCCTCTCCCTAAATGAAACCGCGAATTTTTCTGGTCTCTAAGATTGTTTCGGGGAAAAAAAAAATCTCACCGCGGTACGCTCGCTGGTGGGAATACCCTGGACTTCAACCGAGTGAGATTCGTGTTTTGAACGTGGCCGATAGCTGAATAATTAATTTTTTCGACCAATGCATTTTGTGTTATTGCCCACATGTATACAGTGTGCGTAGTTTAATAATATTTAAAACAATGTGTGAGTAGTTTACTGAACTTTAGGTTACACTCCTCATCATTTTAGTTTTTCTTGAAGTTGAGATAGGTTATTTTTTTTAAGGAATAAATTTTTAGTAAAAATTGTTATTTATAATTTATACCACAGCTGTAAGTTTTATTTTTTTTTTATTATCATTAAAATACTCAAAGATGTTAAAAATATTCAAAATTGTAATTAACTTCCAAGTTGGTTTTCATTGGAAGTGATTTTTTTTTGACGACATTGAGCTCGTAATAAGCAGTCACTTGTGAGGTTGTTCAGACTTGTACCCGCTGGATAAAGAAAAAAATTAGCATTTAATGTTAATGTCCTTGAGTAAAAAATCGCTGTCCGGTGCTCTTCAGAGTTTCCAGCTACTGAAAGGCTTGCCTGTGTACACGACCCTGGTTGGCCTTGAAGCTTCATGACGTCATGACGCAGACGCCAAGGACGTATGTTTACCCTTCGAGGTTTAAGTGGTGACTATAATTTTCAAAAAAAAGCTCGTCGGTCTGGGTAAGTGTACATTTCTGAGTCATGACGACGGGTTGTGAAATGCTCAGCACCGCTCTGGCTGTTAACAAGGTCTAGTAATTAAATAAATACTTATCTTCACCAAAATAATTGATCCTTGGACTAAAAACTTTTGTGAAACTCGATGAGATAAGTGTTTGTTATAGTGCATATAATATAAGATATTTACGCAATACAATTTTTAAATTTTTTTATATTGTTTGACTGTTATTGGCAAATTTGAAATTTCTCTTAATTACTGGGTACTTAGGTCTTTTTCGAGTAATCTGTTTACTTACGAGCGTTTTCATGCAACAAGGTAGTAAATTGTTGGAAGGACACAAAATATTTATTCGGTCTTTACGTTTTCTTTTTTTGTAAATGAAAATAATCATATAAATGTACATATATATGTAAATTTGTACATTTGCATGAAAAAAAAACTGTATCACTACAAATAGAGTTCGCAGTAATACTAGATTCGGATTCTTACCCGAGCATTTATGCTTTGTGTTTTCCCAGTACCTCCAATAGTTAAAGTTCTTTGAAAACTTTTCCCTGCATAGCTTTACAACATTAACTGCGCAAAGTAATAAGCATAATAAAACAAAATGAAGTCCAATTATTAAATACTCAATTTTTTTTCGTGAATTAATAAGATTATTTTTTAAGGAAACATCAATTAAAATATAAGATTATATAGCGAATTTTTCGCGAAAAAATGTATTTCATATATGCAAAAATAACCAAAGCCATGTGTGGTACAAATTTACAATAATCTTGCTTGTAGTGTTATAAACTATCTCCAAAGGAATCTTTTGTAAAAATGAAAAAAAAAATATATATATATGCTGAACAGAGGTATTTTTGAAAGTACAGGTATCTCGGAGATGAGAAAGATAATCCTCAACTGTTGGTTTTTGTTTTCAAAAATTCTGTTTATTCATTGAGAAAAGAGAGTACAGAGGCAACGAGGCCAAATATATACAATAATGATAGTAATAATACACACACACCTGGTTACACAAGAGTCGCAATTACAAATGCGAAGGTCTCTTCCTGCGAAATTGGGTACGAATACACACAAAAAGGATAAAATGATATACATGATATAAATACACTATAAAACAGACAGCATACATGGGAAAAGTAGAATTTAAAAATACCCTACCACAGAACCGATTGGACGAACCAAGTTAATATTTTGTTCAGCCATAATGTTCGCAGGCTTTCACGGCCATTGTCTGAAGTAGCTTGGCTTCTGATGGGTTGTAGCCGTGGCCAGGTAGGTAACTGCTCGCTCCCTGATGATGGCGACTGCAATGTCGACCGAAACGTTGGTGAAAACATTTTCCAAGGACGCGGCCACAACCCAGAAGCCAAGCTACTTCTGTTCGCACGGCCTACTTTCGAGTGTGTTGACGATGTTGAGCACGTAATGAGTGGGCTTCGCAGCGACCCTAACCTCGCTTCCGCCGGCTGGGGTTTTCCCCGGCGTGTGTAACGAGCTGGGATTGGTGAAAGCAGCCCGGCAGGTTCAGCCTCGGGCGATGGCATTGGTCCGCTCGGCCCACGAATCGTGTCAGGGTCCGCTCGTCCTGTCCAGTCGTGTCCCGTGGTAACATGAACCAGCTGGTGCTCGCTTTTTGACGAGACAACGTATAATAAATCGATGAACGCCGGCTGCACGCACGGAAAAGTGTCCCGTTACGCACATTGTTCCGTTACGCTGTGTCCCGTTACGCTCATTGTACGCTTGCGCCGCATCTATCTCTCTTCCACTCGACTGTTTATAAAGTGAAGTGAAAAGTAAATGTGGTTTTCATTGCTTATTACAACAACAATTTCGGCAATAAAGGTTAATTATTCTTGCATTTTAAAAATCTGATTACAAGTATAATTTCAAGTATTTATTCTTTTTTTATTAAATTAAAAATGATTCAATTTTATTCATAAAAGTATGCAATCATTTCATTTATGTTTTGTTATGACGTTGTCACGTTAAACAATCGTCCCTAAACCGACTTTTCAGACAACTAATTTTTTATTCAATTAAGGACATTTCTGACGTACCTTTCTGGAAAAAGTATGTGATTAAAAACATTCTTTACGAGAGAAACTGACGCAATAATCCATCATATGTACGAAATATTTAAATCATAACAAAATCTTCTACTAAAAAAAATTAGCATTCTGTTTATAGACGTTTCACAGACAAGAAGTGATAAATTATCTTTGTTTTGGCTCACAGATATGTTGTTGCTTTGCAAGCGATAAAAATGAATTAATAAACGTTTTGCTTTAATATCATCAGAGTTTTCATCCTACAAATGAATGAATTAAATGAAGAGTTTGGTAGTTGATAATTTTTTTTAACTAAGAAATAACTAAATTAACACAAATCACATGACATTATTTTAAACCTACACTTAAATGAGTGATAAATGGGTTGATAAAAAAAATCTTGAGAGTTGTGACACTGGACTTGAACTATAAACATACAATTGTAGGTTACCTTTCTCAATGCCCTTCAAGCAAAACCCATGTAGTCTTGGAATATATGTTGTTGTTCACAGAGGCAAGTCACTAGAATTTCCATATGATTACAAACTTAGATAAATACTGTGACTTTACAAAGTAAGTTCTAGACCATAGTGTATAACGATTCCATGTATTGCACGATCCAAACACAAATTATTAGAGACCGGAAAAATTCGCTGTTTCGATGGCCTTCAGGATAGTCTACGCTTTCCCCTGTACACTCGGGAAAATAACGCACGTTCATTGGCTGCCGACTTGTAAGTCGTCTTGGCTGGTTTGTCTGTGATTCGATCCTTCTTTGGTTGAGATTCGTCCAGATACACAGTAAGCCAATAGAAAAATCATCTAAGAGGTATATTTATTTGAATTTTAGCCTATTGCCGAATGAATCCGCGAATTTTTCCGGTCTCTACCAATTATACTATTTTCCTTGGCGAACGTATTTATTTGGACTCATTCGGTGGGATGGATGACGTCATTTACTGGCGATATTGGGAATAAATTAATAAATGACTTTATGACTAGAGACCGGAAAAATTCGCGGGTTCAATGATCTTGCAGGATGAACTCTATAGTTCTACGTACACACGGTTAAATGTCACCCATTCATTGGCTGCTGTCTTGTGAGACGTCCCAGCGTAGCAGCCTGTGATTCGATAAAGCTTTGGTTGGGTGTTTCTCATTGGCCCAGAGTCATCCAGGTGAGTTGTGAGCCAATAGCAGAGGCAGCACTGAGGTGTAACTATTTGTATGTTAGCCTATCGCGAAATGAATTCGCGAATTTTTCCGGTCTCTTATTTATGACTGAATGGCCCTAAACGTTTCGTGGTACTCGGATTCATTAGAGATGATGAGGGGCTATGAGATGTGATTGGAGCGTTGGCGGAATGATATGGTGATGGGGAGGGGGAAACGGCAACCCGACCATAGAAACGTCCGCTATGTTGACCCCCTCGCGAAATACCAGGGGTTTTCACTCGCGCCTTGGTGGGAGGCCAGGAATCTGACCATCTTAATGTGTAAACGGACGTCTCATTGGACGTAAATGTGTAACCACGGTGCTGCCATCTATGGCGGATGGCGCTAACCAAAGATCACAAAGCCAAAGGGAAACTTTATAGTATTACCGGTTTACAAAGAATTTTAGCTAGATGGACAGTATTTTAGTAAAATTTCTTGTCGTAAACTAAGTCCAAAGCGGGGGGTTTGGTTTTTTTGAAGTTGTTTGTTTTTTATCGGTGCCGTTTCATCATTATTTCATTTAACCATTCGCTCTGTTCGGGTAGCGAATTCTAGCGGCGGGTTTGGAAACTACGTGTGATTCGCGTCCAGAAATGTAGTTGAAAACACAATTTGCGTGTATTTATCACGCTCCGCATTATTTTAAATAATTCTACGTTAAAAATTCGTGAACGAGTTTTCGTATTGCAAGTGTATTTGCTACATGAGAACACCTGAATTTGCTTATTACCGAGGTTAGATGTCATACATCTCTGGCGATGACTGAAAGATTCGTTCCCTTAAAAAAAAAAAAATATTTATTTATATTTTATGTTTATCATGTTTCGAGTTAAAACTAGCCAACCGCCAGCCTTTATTGACAAGTTTTTGACGATGTGATTGACTTAGGTGTATTTTTGAACGTATTTGGACTTTGAAAAGTTAACACTCATTCCATACCCGGGACGCAGTCCACAAACCTCTCGCACTGAAAGCCATCCACGAATCCAACTTCCCAAATGCATGAAGGAGGTGTACCGCGGATGTACACATCCTGAAAGTCAGGGAAAAATTCCGGTTAAAGTCAGGTAAGTGGGAATTGGTCAGGGAAAGTTAGGGTATTAACTCTTGAAATGGTAGAAAAGTCGAGGAAATGTCATAGATATGCTAATTGATGGGGAAAGTTCCATGCTCATATCTGCCAGCACCTTGATTGCTATATAATGAAATGGTTCCAATAAAAGCGAACGAGGCTTGAAAAAAATATTAAATCACGGCTTTTGAACCTGATTTTGGACGGTGAATTTGTTATCAAAATACTTCCCATATTGTTAAAACTCATCTAAAAGTTAATACTATAAAGATTTCCTTTGGATTTGTGAAATATTGTGTGCAACATCCGCTAAGTTGCTAGAATTAAAAAATCAGGCAGGGAAAAGTCGTGGAAATTTTTTTTAAAAGAGATTTGTGTTGGCACCCCTGAATCGTTACCTTCGTGGTCACGGCTGGAAATGGAAGGCGACATAGAGGATAGATAAGTACTCAATCACTTCGCTAGACATGCGGTTGGCAATGACCCACACTCGACTGTGGCCGCTGTGATGGTAAGTGAACTTGCTGTTAAAAAAGAAAAAAAAGAACACCGCTTCCAGGGACAGATGAGGTTTGGCCTTTCCAGCAGACAGCACTCTTTCATTTACACTCATTCCTCGAAACACACACACACACACACACTCTCCCCCCCCCTTTTCTTTCCTCCTCTCTTTTTAATCCTACGTAGGTCTCTATGAAGAGGGAAAACCAAACGGTTTTTTCAGGCCACATAATAAAACCAAAACGAGCTAACCTTCGGATGACATTTCGAAACCGGTCTGCGTACAACTGTACGCACTTGTAATAAGGTACACCAAGTTCCAGATGGGTTGAGACTTTCCAAATGGTTCTAAAGCGAACGTTGACTATAGACTGCTGAATGTTGTGAGTTAGTGGAGGGGAAAAAAAATAGATCCTTGTAGCACCACACTATATTATTGTGCATCAAAAAAAAACCTTTTTTTTAAGCGTATTTCGTAAGAATATTCAAATGTCAGAGTCTGAATGTTCCATGCACCTTCTTTAGAGTCCATTATAGGATAAAAAAAGCACGAAGAAACAATAAAAGTTGATGGACAAAAAAAAACCTTTGAGATATACAGAGTAAGGCAAAATGAAACTAGGCACAACACAAGTTTTTTTTGGTTTTAGCTCAGAAAATATTTGTTTTAGATGCAATGTCTCCAGGCAAAACGCTTTTAAGGGAAGCGCAGTTAATTATTTTAAGAAAAACTCATTGAGAAAAATTTCAACATTTATAGATAATTTAGTTCGTGAATTCGCATTAAGGGAATTGAGTTAGGAAAATCGCTTTTAGGGAAAATGAAGTAAAACAAATATCTTTTTGGATAACGCACTTAAGCTAATAGCTTTTAGGTAAAACGAAAGGAAAATATCTTTTAAAGGAAAAAAAGGCAGGTAGAGAAAACTATTTTAGAGAAAACGGGTTTGTGGAAACCACAGTTATGCCAATGACTTAATGGAATTGAGTTTTTTTTACATTCCCGTATTTGATAAGCATTTTGTAGCTTCAGAGTGACATTGAGATGAACAAGCTTCAGTGACTGATTATTTTAATGATTGTACCTTGTTGTGTAATTTATCTCGAGGCAACGCATCCTAAAAAAACTTGCATTACATTGTACTTATCTTGGTTGTACTTACCTAATGGGCAGAGTTAAATGTATTTAAAGGTGTTTTGTATTTCTCCGTTCGCACACTCGGTCTGATATTTAATTTCTTGCTCGCTATTCAAAATTATCCTAGTTCGACGGACGAACGATAGCTGCAGGTTCATCACTGAAAAAAATATTTGAAAACTAAACACGACTTATGGTTTGAAGTGTTTTCCAAGGCTGGTATTGCCTATGCCTTTCGAAGTTGTGATTTTGATATTAATTGTTTTAATTACAAATAATGTAGAACGTTTTTAATGTGGATCATTGGGGTCTGGATGATTTTAATCATCCATAGTTCTAGTGTCGAACGAAAAATTTTCGTCATATGTATATAATATGTTGGTATGTATGTTTGTTTGACGTTGATAAAACTCCTACTCAGTTTGGCCGATCGCCATGACAATTGGCACATCGAAGTGTTTTTTTTTTCATAGAGAAGGTTTTTATGCCATCCATTTTTTGTGCAACTCACCGCTAGATGGCGCTGCAGCGCATCAACTTCTAAACCGTTCAACCGATCGCCTTGGGTAAACAGAAAATCATAGGTCATAGTCATACAAACAATAATTGTGTGTAATTTTTTTATGTCCAACACACTGTCATATTGCGCTATCGCCCTGTGTGTTAGTTTAAATAGTTTTTGACGTGACGTCTAATAAATCGATGAACGCTGGCTGCACGCACGAAAAAGTGTCCCGTAACGCACATTGTCCAACTACGATGTGTCCCGTTACGCTCATTGTACGCTTGCGCCGCATCTCTCTTCCACTGGATTGGAACAACCATCGATTTGACTTTTCAATCATGTTTTCGTAGTTTGAATTATTAATATTATGTAATTTAACGATCGTCCACCGATTTTCAGCCTATTCGGTACGGTTAGTTAAAAGAAATGTTGAATTTTCAAATAAGTTTTTGTACGCACAATGGTGTTTTACAGTTACACATAATAATTGAAATTACACCCAGGATCTTTTACACAATGTTTTAAAAAATATTGTAACACATTATAAATAAGTTTAGTGTATTTGGGAAGCGTATTTGTTATAAAATCGTATTATAAAAACGAAATAATATTATTCCCCTAAGGTGCTGTCCTCTACGGTGACGGACGCGAACCGAACGAATCGCGCTATCTAGCCGCTTCCGCGGCAATCAGGCACTTGTTAATACATATTTTCCTTTTTTATCGCGAGGGGCATTATTATTAATGAATTATAAATAAAATTTCGTGCCCGGGGCCACAATTGCATACCATTTTATGCACTGGAAGACATAAAAACGTAAAATATTCTCGACGAATTTTAATCTGTGGTTTTCATTGCTTATTACAACAACAATTTCGGCAATAAAAGTTAAATATACTTGCATTTTAAAAATCTGATTACTAGTATAATATTATGTATTTATTATTTTATTATTTAAAAAAATATCATTTGTCGGCGAGTGCAGTAATAATATATTATGTTATAATTGACTAATAAATTATGGTGATTCATATAATTAATGATATATATTTGATACAATTTATTTATATGAAAACTTGTTCATAATTATATCTAAACTTTATAGCTAAACGCAAGTTTTTAAAATTAATTACAAGTCATCTACATGTGAACTGTTTCGTTGACGGTTTAAAAAGTGAAGTGAAAAGTTAATGTGGTTTTCATTGCTTACAACAACAACAATTTCGGCAATAAAGGTTAATTATTCTTGCATTTTAAAAATCTGATTACTAGTATAATTTCAAATATTTATTCTTTTATTATTAAAATAAAAATGATTCAATTTTATTCATAAAAGTATGCAATCATTTCATCAATGTTTTGTTATGACGTTGTCACGTTGAACTATCGTCCGTAAACCGACTTTACAGACACCCAATTTTTTTGTGATGAACGTGCAGTTGAAGTTGTCCTTCGAATTATACTCCTCCTGTTTAATAGAGTCAATTGGTATGTAAAGTACCCATTGAAAATTAGGGAGGGCGAGGGGGGGGGGGGGAAATACATAAAAATTTAACATCCATGGACGAACGTTCATTTTCAATTCATGCAACGAAAGATGGCTACTTAAAATTGCAGATGGAAAACCTGTCATAATGTTTGCCATTTAGAGGTTACGCTACGATGTCGTAAGAAGATAATCGTACGGCATTATGTCGGATCTTTCCTAACTACCAGCACTTTTTTACACAACTGATTTTTTCTTTTATCCTGCGTGTGTTTTTTATCAGTGACCGTAAGTAATGCAAACGAGCATAGTCGGTGAAACACCTTGTCAATAATGGTTGAAAAATTTACCAGCAGTTCAAGCTAAATAACCAAGGCTGGCAAATAACAGAGAACACCTTAGCAGTAATTTGAAAAAAAAAAGAAGTAAATATTCAATTGATTCAATTGATAAAAAAAAGCAATCGAAAGATAATTTAACGAGAAATTTAGAATCAATGAGTAAAACGATATATATATTTTTTCATTTTTGCTGTCATTTTCACCTTTGCAGAATTTTTTTGTGTAAAATATATATTTATTTAAAAAAAAAAAATATTTGTGTTCTCTGCAATACAGTTATACAAATCCTGGGTTTCTGTTTTCTGTGACTGTCTCGTAATTGTACACTGATAAAACAACTGTGTTTGCAGGAACTAATTATCGTCTTAAATTTACGAAGAACGTTAGCCAAAAATAATCGAAAGATCCTCGTAATTTACGTATACCTATAATCGTAAATTAACGGGTGCTTAGTTCACTTTCTTTGAGAGAAAAAAGTTGCTAGACTCCTCTTGAACTATTAACAGAACCTTCACAGACATTTGTTTTTGTATAATTGCATATTTTCCCTCGGTGTAAAGAAGCTTGTGTAATTTTACACAAAATTTATGTGACAGAAAAGTCTCCACCAATATTGTAACTGTACACCAACGCGTGTTGGTGTATTTTTACTTAAACACACGAGTAATAATTAGGGACCTGAAAAATTCGCGGGTTCAATGGCCTTCAGGATAGACTGCACATTCCCTGTACACTCGGGAAAATAACGCATGTTCATTGGCTGCCGACTTGTGAGTCGTCTCAGCTGGTTCGTCTGTGATTCGATCCTTCTTTGGTTGAAGGTTTATAATTGGTTGAGATTCGTCCAGATGAACAGTAAGCCAATAGCCAAATCAAATAAAAGTTATATGTATTCGAATTCTAGCCTATCGCCGAATGAATTCGCGAATTTTTCCGGTCTCTAGTAATAATAAAACACGTGTCAGTGTAAAATCACACTAACATCAGTGGATGCTCTGCTGCTGCATACATTTAGTGTAAAATTACAATTTAAACAGGTTGGTAAATATGCCATGACTGTCGGTATATTTTTATTCAGTGTTATACAAATTAAATAATGTATGCATATGTAAATTAACCCCAACTGTTAGTTAATTTTGCTGCATAATTTACTAAATTTACACTAAAATTTAACATGTTAATTTGTAGTATTTCCAAAAAATAACTCATTATTTTACCTTAAAGCTTGTAATTGTACAATGTTATTGTAAATTTATTTTTAAAGTTATCACTTTATAATGATCAAGTACTACTTCCTGTAATCTGAGTGACCTAGCAGAGGATCGAACCCCCCAAAAATGATCATTAGTCAAGCATATTATACCCCACGACCATACCGCACAAAAAAAGAAATATTAATAATTATGAGAATTACTTTCGTAACCTAATGTAAATTAAAAGGGTTTCTGTCAGTATAAATAGTGAAATAAATTTATTGATACTTATAGATCTTGGCTATCGGTATACGGCATTTGGTAGGAGTGATTTTGTGAAAATGGAACAGAATTCGACTAACGAAAATGTGATACAAAGACATAGTTACTTTCGTAGACATTAGGGGACATACCAAACGTGTTGTTTTGCCAAATGAAACTTTGATAGTGAAACTACTATGGATTATATTTTGGTGAGCTAAATTAATCATACTAAGAATTAATCCCAATTTTTAAAAACATAATAAATTGAATTAGAATGATTAGAATACATACTCTCCTTCTAATTTATCAACGGGCAACACTAAAGCTCGTGCTTGTTAACCTCAAATGGATATAGTTAAAATCTCGTCACTGTAATTTTTTTAATAACATTGTAATGAAATAATGTAATGAAAATGTTAAATCGACTAAATAAGGTTAATTTTTGTTTGTAGGAATTATTAACAGACTCATTTTAGTCTTTTGAGCATAAAAATAACACAATTACCATCGAAAATCAGGTCCAAAGCCATGGTTATATCGGAATGGTTTCTATTTTAAAATTTCCAGTGGTTTTTCGCTGCTAATTGATTTGTGCGTTTGATGGTGGCGAGCAACGTTTAACGATTCAGAAAGCGAACTATAGCAAAGAGGTTGCATTTCAAAATTACTGATAGTTTATCTCTGTCTGTAAATAATAAGCTAGAATTTTCACTTCTGTGTCGCGAGGACTCCACGCTCACATTAAATTTTTTTTGACGCGACAACGTCTAATAAATTGATGAACGCCGGCTGCACGCACGAAAAAGTGTCCCGTTACGCACATTGTCCCGTTATGCTGTGTCCCGTTACGCTCATTGTACGCTTGCGCCGCATCTATCTCTCTTCCACTCGATTGGAACAACCATCAATTTGACTTTTTCGAGGCACATTCAACTTGAAACACTCACATTCGTTTCCTAATTTTCCTATCATCGTCCTATCCTTAACAGAATAACACGGATTGGAAGAAGTTAAATAGCATACATGTATAAAAGCCATAGTTAAAATAATCTCTTCGTTAAATTAATAAACAAATTTGAATTAATGAGTGCAAATAAAAGTAAATTTATCAATTAAATTGTAGATTTCATTTAACTCCTTCTTTGTATCCATACAAAAAAAGTGATAATTCGATAAAAATGATTCAATTTTATTTATAGAAGTATGCAATCATTTCATCAATGTTTTGTTATGACGTTGTCACGTTAAACTATCGTCCGTAAACCGACTTTACATACATTTTACGCAACAAACCTGTCGCGACTCGCATATCTCTGGAGCGGGCGGAGGCATGCACGTGGGTTACGGAACAGTCGAAGTGGCACGCACGTGCGGCTCGTGCGACTCGTGCAGCTTGCTGCTGCCCCTCTCGACGTTCCCGACTTGGCGACCGTAGCGAGGCAGCGCCCACCCGGCGCGGCGTCACGCACCCGGGCCCGAATCAACTAAGTTATACCAGGAGGTGGTGTGGCGTTGTTGAGTGATGAATAGGGACTGGAAAAATTCGCGGGTTCAATGACCTCCAGGCTAGACTCCATGATCCTGTGCACACTCAGGCAAACGTCGCCTGTTCATTGGCTGCTGACTTGTGAGGCGTCTCAATTGGGAGACTCGTGATTCGATACTGCTTTGACTGAGGGTCTATAATTGGCCCACAGTCCTCCAGGTTAAAACAGCGAACCAATGGCAGAAGTTGCATAAAAATACAATTATTTGCATTCTAGCATATAGCGAAATGAATCCGCGAATTTTTCCGGTCTCTACTTATTGTGAATAAAACAAACACTTTGGCTGGATTTCAGAGCTCTGTCGTCTCGAATTGCTTATGTATACCATCGGCGGATGGTTTGGCCACTTGGGGGATCAGAATTAAACTTTGAACGGAAGTTTGAACTGAAACTACAGATTCACTCTTAGCAAATTGTAGAACACACAAAGCTTTACGCTCAAGGAGTCGCCATTTTTGCGTAGGTGGAGCTGCAAGCGAGAAAAACAACAAATCGGCACCCGCGCATGTGCTTATCTAAAACTGTTTTTGTAAGGGTCCCGCCTGTGTATCTGTGCTAGCGAGGCGGGATGATAAGCGCGACGCTCGCTGGTGCTTCTAGCGCGGTGTCTCCTCTGGCCTGGCGCGCAGTCTTCTCGTCGTACACAGAACTATGTACTATGAAATTTGAGCAGTGACTGTAACATTATATGGCTGAGAAATGAAGGTAAATGTGCAATGCAAGTCCCTTATGTGATTTCAAGAATCTGTAACTGTTGTGTTATGCCTAAAGTTACTCTAAAAAAAATAAGGCCTTTTAGCAATTTTGACTCTTCTAAAAGTAAAGGTTAAAAACGTAGTCTGGAAACAAAACTACTTATCGGCCCTTAAAGAAATCTTATAATAATTGCTTTTCTAAAAAGAACCCCACTCGGATATCTTGAGTAGTTCTGAAATTCCGTTGTTTTTTCCTAAAGCTCTGCACACAGTATGTGTGCTCAGGTAAGTGGGTTCTGCTTACGGAAAGTATTTAAGAGTTCGCCGAGGGCCTAAAAGTACTTATGAATTTGGATTAAGTTTTTAAATTGAATTTTAGAAGAGTTGGAATGGCTAAAACGCATGTTTTCAGAGTAATTTTTAGGCGTATAACAACCGGTACAGATTCTTGAAAGCACTTAAGGGACTTGCATTACACCATTATCTTCATTTCCATGTTATGTTACGGTCACCGCTCATGCGCACGACGAGAAGACTGCGCGCCAGTCCAGAGGAGACACCGCTCTAGAAGCACCAGCGAGCGTCGCGCTTATCATCCCGCCTCGCTGACACACTACACCCCTGACGAGGCGGGCGCCTGAAGCTCGTTAGCTGTGACCTTGAACCAACACACTACAACGTTTACTGTTGATGCTATTAGATGCATGACTGCGACATTAGTTTATGGACTTGCTGTGTAACCCTGGCCAGGCGGGTCCCAAATGAAGACAGGTTCAGCGGCTCTGGAGGTGCGCGTTGCCTTGGCCGCTATCGCAACACCGGGGCTCACATGTGGCTTGTTGCCTCAACGCCGAGGCGTGTGCCGCATTCGCCCGCCGTGACGTCACTCTCACCTGATTGGCCGGCGTCAAGGCCAATGGAGAGGCCGGGATCTCACTGATCCTCCACCAGGCCGCGAACATTCATTTCATTTCATTTATTCATCGACTTATCTCACGCGGCCTAGTTTAAGGCGTGCTGCCTTGTCTGCCATTTAACCACAGACATGTTATACAGTTAAATGTAAAGTTACAACCAAACTAACCTAGATAAATGACAGTAAATAAGAACATGATAAACAACAAACAAAATACAAGAAAAATTAATCAACAAACCAGTTACTAGCAAGTTATTAAACACTACTCACGCATATTAAACTTCATGTTACTGATTTATCAGAAATATTTTTTTTAAAGTAATCCCGAGACTGTAATATATTTAACAAAAAAATTAAAATAAAACTAATTCCAAATACATTAAGATTAATTTTTTTAAACCTTTAACAAACAATTTAAATAACCATACACACGCGCATACACACTTGAACAAACATCATAAAAATAAGGATCTCGTACACCTCTTAATCAACTTTTTGCAATATTATATTGTTTGTTGAGATATTGTATTTCAAGTTGTTACGCTGGCAAGCACACGACTATCAACACAATCTGCGCGGAATCACTTCACAATTAAACTACTACTGTTAATTTCAGCCAGTTAAATTAAACGATGTACCCAACATCTGTTGGCAGTGTTACTAATTTAATATATTAACTACCAAGTTATTATGCCTTGACATCTGATCAACTATTTGTGAGCAAAATTTTTCAACATATAAATTAATTTTAATTATTTTAAATTTTTGGTTAACCTTTCTAGCCTCGTCACATATTTTTATTTAAAATTTTTGCTGTTAACTTATTATAAGTAATATAATTAATTAATTTTTTTAGCATGAATCACACCTGAGCATAGTAATATCTCGACAGTTTCTTGCTGTCGTTGGTTGTTGCCCCATGCACCTGTTACAGAAATAAAATATATATATTAATTTTCCTTCCGTGCGCACGACTTCTTTCCCATGCACACGACCTCTTTGCCATGCACACGACCTCTTTGCCATGCACACGACCTCTTTGCCATGCACACGACCTCTTTGCCATGCATACGACCTCTTTACCATGCAAACGACCTCTTTACCATGCACACGACCTCTTTACCATGCACACGACCTCTTTACCATGCACACGACCTCTTTACCATGCAAACGACCTCTTTACCATGCACACGACCTCTTTACCATGCACACGACCTCTTTACCATGCACAATACTTATTTTCCATTCACACGACCTCTTTCCCATTCCCATTCTATGCGCTCTTGTAAGTCAGTAAGTTCGAAAACATGGCCGCCAAATCTTGTGCGCACGACCTGCTGTTACTGTAATTTTTTCCCCCCATTGTGCACCCAGCTTTGCAGCCAGTGGGTGGCAACCCAAGTAGCCCGATATGTACCCGAGTAGTGTTTAAAATTGCCACGATAGGTAGCGCTACTAGACCTGCCTAGGTTATTTTTTTTTAATTCGCTGAGAGCGTCAAAGATTATAATAAATGATAATTGAAATATTTACGGCGGGATTAAATTAACGACATTATTAATAAATAGTCATAAAACATAAATCATTATTTATATGACTGTTTGTTAAATGTCGGGTTTATTGCGGTAATGTGTTACCACCTTATAGCTTCTATAATAACTGAAGAAAATGAAATTAGCAGGTATAAGGTAGTCCATAATGCAAATAATTGTTTTTATAAAAAAAAACCTTCAGCATACTGAAATTGTATCGAGCATCCTGGTTATAAACTATTATTTAGGCATTATTATTATTATTTATGTTCTTCTGTGCGAGACTGATAGTTATCTTTATCTACTGCCTCCGTTCGAGCTTACAAAGAACGCATTACCAATCGATTTTTTCAATACATTCTATCATCAAGTACTTTCGATCACGTTACTTCATTTATAGAATCGTAGATAGCAGTGTAGTCGGTGATTGTATGTGGGTGCAGAAAAATCACTTCTGGTTTCTAATCTTTTCAGGTATTGATCGTTGGTTACAGCGTGCTCTACGCTTAGTTTGCAGTACAGAGTAAGGCTGGGGTTGATACAGAGTACGAAAAAAAAAACGCAAGATGAAACATACATTTTAGAGTTCCGGTTTAATAACTACGCAAGGCGCAAAGGCGTAACGCAAGTATTGTGTAATTTACAAATTTCTTGCATTTTGGCTTGCGTTTTGGACGGCCACATTTGAAATGAAGTGTTACGAAAACTTTTCAAGATTCAGGCTTTACGTGCAGAAGCCCACAGTGTTATTTTGATGTGTAAACATCTTCGCTCTCAGTATACGACATTTGGTAGGAGTAATTTTGTGAATGAAACGGAAGTCGCATGGAACAGAAATGTGTAATAAAGGTGCTGCCATCCGTGGCGAATGGCGCGAACCAAAGTTCAGAAGCCAATGGAAAACTTTATACTATTAATCGTTTATTGAATTTCAACAATATGGGCAGTATTTTAATCAAATTCCTTTGTCGAAAATCAGGTCCAAAGCCGGGGGTTTGTATTTCTTTCAATCCTTTTTCACTTTCATCGGAGCCGTTTCCCTGGATTAACTTTTCACCAAAATTGGCATTTCTGCCGTCGTCATGGTGTTATATGCCAATACTTCCAACTATATATAATTATGTCATTTTTATACAATTGCAGAAAATATTTACTGGTTATAATCCACAAATAAAACTATAAATTATGTGTAACACCTCAGAGGTGGAAGTAATGAAACAAAGTAAAATTTACAGCTACAGACTGTTTATCAATTCAGCAACTTGTGGGTCCTAAAACTAAAATTAGAAAAGAACTAGTAGTATCATTTTATAGTTTAACGTTTCACTCTGGCAATCGAATGATTCAATTGTTGACCTACTTGATCTGGTAGCGGATTCTAGCGGCGGGTGTGGAAACTACGCGTGATGAGTGTCGAGAAATGTGGTTGAAAACACAACTTGCAAACACGTATCACTCTCGGAAGAAGGAAGGGGGGAGCTGATGACGGTCGACGTGTTGCAGAGATGAAGCAGCTGCTGACCGACATGACGGAGAAGCCGTTCGTGCGGCTCGGCGACTTCGACCTCACCATCGAGCTGGACGACCCGAGCAGCGAGCTGCTGGAGAAGGCGCGCGAGGAGCTGCGCGAGACGCCCGACCTGGCGCGCGAGTCGGTGCAGGCGCTCAGGGACCTGCTGCAAGGTCAGTGCGCTCCTTCTTCTTCCAATATGTGACCATTGTTAAAAATAATCGATTTTTTTCTGAATATAATACAGTTTTGCGAGTTTTCGATTACTGCACGAATATTCGATTACTTTCCGAATGTTCGATTAGTTTACGAGAATTCGATTACTTTCGGAAAATTCGATTTTTTTTTCGAATTTTCGATCAGTTTATAAACATTCGATTACTCTCCCAATACTTGATTATTTTCCCAAAATTCGATTACTTTCAGAATGTTCGATTTATTTCCAAATAATCGATTAATTTCTGAATGATCAATTACTTTATTGCTTTTCATTCACTTCCCAAATGTTCGATTACATTTCGAATACTTGATTGCATTCCGAATAAAGAAATACTTTTCGAATATTCGGCTGTGGTTAAAGTTGCAATTGAAAGCCACAATAAAGAAGAATTTATCTACCCTACCTTGTCTGAAATCATAGTTTTGTGAAAAATATTCCCCAACTTACAAATTTTTTTATCTGTTTCTCTAAGCCAAAATTAATTATTAATGTGGTGAAGGCAAAAATTGACTGCTCACAAAATGTTAGGAATAAAATGGATATGGACATATTGGATTCCTACCATTTGGTGATATTGCAATAAATATTTAACGAAATAAGAATATTTTCCTCTTAACCAAACATTTCGATAATTATATACCGAAAAAGAAAAACCAAATACATCTTCTGAGATTTAGTCCAGAAAACAAAACTCAAAACTCTCTTCATCGTACAGTCTTTAGTCATGGGTATGGCCGCTCCACATATGGATGAGTTCTTCCATCCTGTGCTGCATGACTCGAATGAGATCATAAAGTTTGTCTTGGGACTAACGTTTCCGCTATGGTGCAGCTTCAGTAAGTTCCTGAAGATTGTCCGGTGGGATTTGACTGTCTAAAATCGCCATTTTTAGCATCCCTTATGTATGCTCAGTTACATTCGTGCAGGCCAATCCATTATAGTGATGTTGTGTTTTTGTAAATTCCGTAAACCTGTTCCAAGACGGCGAGGTTTTGCATTTTCATCTGCTAGGATGAAATGATCATCGAATACATTTCGGAAATGCCCCACAAACGATTGTAACACCTCTTGAATGTATCATGGACTATAAAATGCATCCTGGATGAAAATAATAAGGGTCCGCCATCTCAGCTTTATTCCTGCCCAGAACATAACCCTTCCACCAGAGTATGGTAGGACCTCTGGACATGCCTTTATTGCTGACGTTCAGAGGTTTGGCATATTCTAGTACTCGGGTGTCAGGTCTGGAACCAATCCTGGTCTCGTTGGTAAACATGGCTTCAGCCCACTCTGCAATGATCCAATTTCGACGAGAAAAAGCCACGTTCCTTTGATAATCTCGGTTCTGTTGGTTCAGTGCAAATCGTCTCATTAGTCATCCTGACTGTAGACCAACTTCATGCATTCAATTGCACACTATTTGGTCTGCGATACGAACCCCTGTTGTTCTGGAGACGTTATTCCTAAGAGCCCTTGCAGTTGATGTTATACGTCTGCGAGCTGACACTTCGAGATAACGATCCTGGGTTGGTGTAACACGAGGACGGCATATCGTTCGTATTTCCCGTATCTCTGTACTTTCTCCACACCTCAGACACACTTGCTTTAAGTGACATTTAACCGATAGTCAATATCTTGCTGGGTACGTATGATGGCCTGCTGAAAGTAAAGCCACTATCTGACTCTTGGAAAAACATTTTTATTACAGTGTGATGCTAGTTATAGTTTGAGAGTCGCAGCTTATGTTAAGTGAGAAATAAATTGGTTTAAAGCTTTTGATTGATTTACGCATCATCAATTTGAATAATGTATTATTATAATAATGTTAATAATAATCCAGTGTACTTAATGTTAAAATTACATAATGGTGTTTCCTTTTAGGTGATAAAATATTTGTATGGATATTATATGAAGTTATACAGATTCAGCAGTGGGTGGTAAATGCATTGGCTGATGAAGCAAATACAATTATTTGAATTTTAAACTGTTAATATGGTTTCATGGGTTTTTCTCAGGCATGTTTCAAGTTCTTTCAGCAAATAAGAGTAGCTAGTTTGTTGAGCTACTTTTTGGGGATATTGTGGTATTTTAGTGATTGGGGCTCTAAAATATTATAGAGTTTTTTTTGTAAACTTTAAAACTGTATTACCAAAATAACAATTTGGAATTTTCTACCATTGTAGTGCAAGTTAATATTAAAAATAAAGGGACACCTTAACATTTTTGCTATGTGATACCGCAAAATTTAAGGGGGAAATTTATTACTGGTGTTCGTTGTAAATTGAGTTCATTGTTAGATAAAAATTAATTTATTTAACAACTTCACAATATTTTTGTACAAATTTATTTTAAAAATTTATTATTAAAGATTGTGTGCAATTATAGGCTTAAAATACTGCATGCTTGATAAATGTAACAAAACTTGTTCTTTTATATTAGTGCCTTTTGCTGTACACCTTTATGTTGTCAGTAATCAATTCTTATTTTTACAGAGGATGAACGATTGAAAGTACCTCTAGACAATGATGCTTGGCTCATAAGGTTTCTGAGGCCATGTAAGTTCTACCCAGAAAGCGCGTACGATCTGGTAAGTTATTAGTTTTAACAATGTAATGATTTTCATTTACTCTTTACAAATAATAAACCCAATGAAAAGCTTTGCCAGTAACAAAAAGAAAACATCATTTATCACCAGCTGCCCTACTACTGTGGTGGAATTTTTCATATTTTGGACTGTTAAAGGAGTGGAAAAAAATTGAGACAAAATGTAGAATGCAACAACGATGGAATGTTGTGGTTAAAAATACCAGGAGTTTATGAACAGCTTAACAATTACTAATGATAAAGCAAAGAGAAAATGCCCAAAAATAAATTAAAATGTACCAAATATCCCCCAAAAATTATTAAAATAATGTAAACATTATGAAATGTAATTAAAATATCTTGCTAAACTACAGTTTTACCTAATCATAAATGTGATGCGAGGATATTTAAATGCACTGATGTTTAACAAATAAATGCTACTAATATGTTTATAGTACTAGGACCCCTGTAATGTTTCAAATTTTTTTGGGCCCCTCTTAATCTATATTTCGGTTGCCTTGCTGTAATCGTCCCGGTACCGACGACTGTTGCAGATAAAGCGCTACTACCAGTTCAAGGTGAAGCACCATGAGGTCTACAAGAACCTGAAGCCCAGCACGCAGAAGAAAGTCTTCGAGCACAACATCATCTCGGTGCTGCCTAAGCGAGATCAGTTCGGGCGGAGGATTCTGGTCCTGGAGCTGGGCAGTGAGTGTGCGGACTAGCGTTGGGACGAGTGTCTGTTTTAAGGCGTTCGACAATGTGAATGCGAAATCGAATCCGAATTCGAATGCGAATCCAAATATTCCGTTTTCAATGGTATGGAATGCTTCAAAGCTTTAAGCTTTTGAAGTTTAATAATTATATATTCCAGTTTGATTATTAACTTTTTAAAATTTTAAATAATAAAAAGAAAAAGAAAATAAATTGTTTAATTTTTTGGAATATCTGTTTTTGAAAGAAGTTGATTATTTAAATTACTAAAATTCACAATAATGTGAAAGTAAAGACTGATAAAATTGTGTGAAGTATGTATATGTTCTCTTGTTTGTTTAAATTATATATAATGTTTCGTTTTTTAGTGCTTGATTATCTATAATATGATGATAAGGGAAGGCTGATGAAATTTATAATTTAAAATTACCTTAGTGAGAAAACTTATTTTTTTAAAAAACGAAGTAAGAAAAAACTTTTCTAGCAAAAATGCCAATAAGTAATTTACATTTTTGGTCTTATTTAATATTATTTTCACATTTGAAAATAAATATTTTATTCTGATGTTCATGTTTGTAAAATATTCGCATAAATTTTGGCGAATGCAAATGTCAAGAAATATGCAAATATTCATTACATCACTAATGCAGACCATTGGATGAAAGTGGATCTTGGGATAATATTCCAGAGGAATCCAATCTAATTTTAGTGTCCTATGCTTTTTTTTATATCTTCCACGTGCAAATTCTGCAGAATGGTTTCTTTATAATACGTTATAGTTGAATAATACTTCAACATCTTTGACACCCAGGCTTCGAATGGACAGATAAATATTTTATGCAGTCCACACTTTCTTTTGATAATCAATATAAAAAATCTTTAATCGAACTGTCAGATTTTTTACTCATCGTAAACTATTAAAAAGCGCGCATAATCCAAGTATTTATCTTAGTTCTTCGAGATTTCCTCTAAGCATGTTTTGTTTTAATTGAGCAGTTTGGTTACAAAATGGTATTTCACCCATGGGATGGGGAATAACAGCTGATGTTGCTATGTAGATCTGGTGCACTGCATAAACTTGTAATATACAACACAGTCAGTTTTGTAGGTTTTGTTGAGATTTAGTTACGAAAATCGCTATAACTTATGTTAGCTTTTTTTTTTTTTTTTTTTTTTTAGATAAAACAGATTCTTTGTCGATCTGGACAATTGTAACTTAATAAAAGTGATTTTTTTTAATTAACCATAAAGCACTTAAGACTCCCTCCCACAAATAAGCAAACATCAATTTGTTATATAATTATATACATTTTTCTCTTATTTCCGTCTTGTCCTAGATTTCGTCAAAACATTAAACTTTAAGCCTTAAATTATATAACCATCAATAATTTTCAGGCATTAATTTAACTAATATTTTTTAAGCTAAAGTGTAAGTAAAGCAGTTAAAATTTTATTCTGTATTGCTATGAAACACAATAAAAAAAGGCACTTATCTGAACAAGCAAAAACACAATTGCAGGATTGCCGTAGTCAGTCAAGAGCTTTATTTAAAACATGACTATCTGTAAAATTTCTCTTGAAATCATGATTTCAGTGATGAAAACAACCATTGCCGAATGATTTTGTCTTCAACATAAAATTTGTTGGCATTATATAAACTTAGTTCACAAGATGTCTTGTAAGCTTAACAAAGTGAACTCGCTATGCACGGTGCCGCTGTCTCATGAGTGTCGTGCTTGCGCAGAGAAGTGGAAGCACAACAAGGTGAGCCTGGACGAGGTGTTCAAAGGCGCGGTCCTGTTCCTCGAGGCGGCCATGATCGAGCCCGAGTCGCAGATCTGCGGCGCCGTCGTCATCTTCGACATGGACGGCCTGTCGCTGCAGCAGGTGTGGCAGTTCACGCCGCCGTTCGCCAAGCGCATAGTTGACTGGCTGCAGGTGAGCTGACGAAAACCCGTCCCCTTAAGACCCGTAATGATGCGCAGTGTGGAGCAGAACCTCTGTGCTCCCCCTACTATGCACAATGTTCATATTTAGTGGCCAGTGGACTGAAAACAGGGTGGATATAGATTATACCGATGTTACACCAAGCGCATAGTCGACTGGCTGCAGGTGAGCTGACTAAAACCATCCCCTTAAGACCCGTAATGATGCACAGTGTGGAGCAGAACCTCTGTGCTCCCCCTAATATGCACAATGTCCATATTTAGTGGACAATCGACTGAAAACAGGGTGGATATATATTATACCAACTTTAGACCAAGGGAGCGTTCAAGTATTACGTAACACAATTTTTTGATATTTTTTGGACCCCCCTTCCCTCCATGTAATGCGCCGTAACATTTTTCTGTACCCCCTCTCCCCCCTAGTAAAACGTTAGGTACCCCCAAGTGACCATTTTTACCTAAAAGTCACAATTATGTGGCGTAACGTACCGGAATAAGTCACTAAAATACCTTTGTTATTGTTTTAATCGCGTTAATGTTATTTATTAACTTTTGAAATGTCTTGTTTTTAAAATCAAGAGATTTCTAATGTTTTTTTTTGTCCTAATAAATTTTAATACTCAATCATACATTTAGCAATCGTACATTTAATTCCGTCGTTTTCCTGACTTGGCTCTGTCCTTACACACTTTTTGCTTTATCTGCCATTATTCTTCTCATGCATTCTCCTATTTTAGCGTTTTACTAATAAAGATATTAAAATTAAATAACAAATTTTATTTATAATAATTATTTTTACCTTTGGCAATGCAATTACAAACATAAAACTAACTGCAATAAAATATATTTGTCAAAATATAATCGTATTTAAGAATATGATCAAATGAAAACGAAAAACATTTAAAATAAAATTAGCCATAATTAAAATAAGTAGATTGTAAAAAAAAACAATTATATTGGAGTTTTACTGCTCCTCTGTCCATGAGTTTGCCAGCCACTCAGATTCTTTCATTACTGGCATCCGGAGAGCAGACGAAAAGGGTTCCGGAATTGTTAACCCGCTTGCATCAACTTCGTCTTCGTCGAGCCAATCGGCATCCTCAGACGATGTTTCACAGCGACGCACAATGCAAAGAAGCTCATTTGCCCTTCTTGCAGCAAGTCGCTGTGGCCGTACTCGACTTTCACGAAGGTCTTGGGCAGTCTTGCCATGCATGTAACGATTGTGCATTTGCACACTCTTGTGGGATGTAAAAAAAAACCCACAGGTTGAACATACTCGGTTCTTTATGTCGGATTGTACTGATGGGCAAAAGAAATCGTAAGGCATCTGCTTAAACTCTTCTAGAGGAGGCGACAGATCAACAGACAACCTCTAAAGAAGTGGCGAAAACTTGCATGATCCTCTGTCTATCTGACTAGGTACCACGAACTTGTTTTCTGTTTGAAGGATTGGGCAGGGTGGCGGCAGGAAAGTTTCTGGAAAGACAGATTTTAATGCACTCCTCAAGCTGGAACAGCAGGATTCATCCGCGCATTTAATAACTAGCAAGAAATATTGCGATTCACGGACGTGAGCGTTATACCACGCCATATTAGGTTCTGCTGGATCCTGCAAGCTATCTTCAGGGTTTCTATATTCCGCCGAAACATCGTAGTTGTCAATTTTCATACAGTCGGTCGAGTGCTTGGAGCACATAAACGAAAAGGGTTGCCATCTTGGGAGAACAAAATACGAACAATTCAATCGGGAATCCTCCGTAAAAAATAAACAAAAAGGGTTGCCAACTTGGGAGATTTTAATTCACTAGTTTTTTTATTAACCTTTCAGACCAATCGTCTTTCGTACCACAACATTACTGTTGTGATGAGAGAAAATCTCACACATAGAAAACAGTGTATTTTGAATATCAATACCTATATGATTTCTAATATGGCGATTGGAGTCTACGTTAACAACCGAAGTATAACGAAGCCATCCGAATAGCGGTGTTTTTTGTTTTAACTACTTTACTGGAGTGACGAGAAAAACTATAACAGCTGTTGATATATATATATATAGCTTTACTTTTGGAGTTAAAAACAACAATATTCACTAATCCTGTAAAGCAAGCAGAAGCAATTTTGTGAAGGTAAAAAAAAAAATTAAGCTATCATGCCATTTGAAATTTTGAGAAAAAAAAGTTTAAAAAATGCGTGAAAGAATCTGTCTCTACGCGACCGTTCTGAAGGGTAAAAAAAAAAAAAAAAACAATGTGACGTTACGCGTAGGTCAAACCCCCCTCCCTTGTAGTCAATTAATGGTTAATGCAACACTTACTTATATTGTGCCATAAAGGTCAATGTCATGGAAGATGGGAGGCCATGCATGCATTACTACATAGATACTGCATGAAAGTTACTACTTTGTCCAGCTGATTTTCTGCACCATGTTTGCTGGTCTTCCAAAAATATTGGTAGCATTTGTGTTGTGGTAACATAACTGGTTTATTTGGCAGTGATATATTTTTTAAAAGATATAAATCCTAATTCACATTTGGTAAATTTCTTGGCGTTTAAAGATGGCAGTGACGAGTTAAATGTAAAATATCTTCTAAGAAATCCTAATTTCAAGATGGAATGGCCAGAGAACATTCTAATTAACGTATTTTTGTAAACAAAGTTTTACTTCGTAGTTAGCAGAAGTAAACCCAGCTAGCATGATCATTAAGGGCCTGCCTACATGAACACACACACATACAGTTTGCAGATCTTTAGAAAAAAAACCCCACAAAATCTTAAAACTTCTTAAGATATTCGAGTGTGTCTATTCACTAACTGAGAGCAGATGAGTAGTCCTGTTTCCAGATTTCGATTTCAAACTGTATTTTCAGAAAAGTTAGAATGGCTAAAATGCGTGTTTTCAGAAAAATTTTCTGACATGAAACATCCGTCACCGATTCTTAAAATCACTCAAGGGACTTGCATAAAAACTTCATCTTCAGTTCCCTGCTATAAAAGTTGTTACTGCTCCGATTTTATAGTTTCCCTATGCACGACGATAAGACTGCGCGTTTGCTCCACAGCCTTGCGCTTAGAGGCGATACCGCGCTAGAAGCACCAGCAAGCGTCGACCTTACCATGCCGCATCACTAACAAAAGTACACCCCTGGCTTGGCGGATTCCGTTTAGAAGGGTTCAATCAAAGTAAATCCGCCCTTGGGGGGATGTGAGATAATAATAATAATAATAATAATAATAATAATAATAATAATAATAATAATAATAATAATTTCCTAATTTTTTTTACACTTTGTTAACAATATTCACTTAATTAACCAGAGAAATTAGCACTCACGAAAGCAAGCTTGTATGTGAGTGCATCTAGTCACTTCAAATTACATGCGGTATTTGGACAAATATAATATTTATAAATGTATAATAACTGAGAAATAAATATATGAAATATAGCCTAAAAAAAAACCTTACATTAGTTTTATAAGGATGAAAGTTAAAAAGAGCAATTTGTTAAAATTCAATATAATGTATTGACCAAAAACATATAAATTATAACATTGTTACATGAATAAATTAAAATATAATTCAAGAAAAATTAGTATTTAAAGTAAATTACAAGTACAAAGTTATATCAATATATAAAACTTACTTAAATACTAAAGCCATCTATTCATCAGTTAAATTATCTAAGCAATTATTAACATATTTGTTTTATTTGAAAATAATTTTTAGTTTTTAGTTTTCCAGGAAGAATAACAACAAATTTGGAAGCAAAAATTCTAAAGATCTCTTGAGATATTGTTTTATGAAATGTTTATGTCTTGTGACGGTGTGCACTGTGTGCTTGCAGGATGCAGTGCCCTTGAGAATTAAGAACATCCACGTGGTGAACCAGCCTTACATCTTCAACATGGTGTTCGCCCTCTTCAAACCGTTCCTGCGAGAGAAGCTTCGGAACAGGGTGCGTGGAAATGAACAGATACATCCTTAAAGGACCCATTAGCCTTATGCAGCGATGGCCAACTCCACCTGTTTTGAGGGCCAGAAATATTTTCTAAACTAATAACTGGAACACACACAGAAATTAATTTTATACATATTATTTACAATTTTTTGTATTTATTACATTGTCTTTGCTAGAGTAAAAATTAATTAATAAAGAAAAGAAAATACATAAGGGATAGTTATAAAAAGAATGAAGAAAGGTTCATAAGAATCTATGAATTGATGTGTGTGTGACTGCTGTCTCTTGCTTCTCAGATAATCCTTCACTGGTTGGACTAGGACTCGCGCACAGCCATCCAAGCCCCAAGTGCTTGACCTCTTGCTACGGTGACACTCTGGAGGTTCTCCAGATCACCAGCTCACAGTGTGAATCTTGGGGCATGCAAGCCAGTATGTGGTGTGTGTGTGTGTAACTGCTCTGTCTCATTTTCCTGGCAGATAATCAGACCAGGAACTGACATGTGTGTGACTGTTGTCTCTTGCTTCTCAGATAATCTTACACAGGTCGGACCAGGACTCACTGCACAGCCACCTGAGCCCCAAGTGCCTGCCCTCTTGCTACGATGACACTGGAGATGCCCCAAATCACCAACTTGCAGTTTGTCTTTTGTACGCAAGGCAATATGTGATGTGTGTGTAACCGTTGGGTCTCGTTTTTCTCGCAGATAATCTTCCACGTGTCAGACCGGGACTCGCTGCACAGCCACCTGAGTCCCAAGTGCCTGCCCTCTTGCTACGGTGACACTCTGGAGATGCCCCAAATCACCGGCTCGCAACTTGTCTTTGTACGCAAGACAGTATGTGATGTGTGTGTATCCGTTGGGTCTCGTTTTTCTCGCAGATAATCGGGACTCGCTGCACAGCCACCTGAGCCCCAAGTGCCTGCCCTCTTGCTACGGTGGTACTCTAGAGATGCCCCAAATTACCAACTTGCAGTTTGTCTTTTTTACACAAGGCAATATGTGATGTGAGTGTAACCGTTGGGTCTCGTTTTTCTCGCAGATAATCTTTCACGGGTTAGACCGAGACTTGCTGCACAGCCACCTAAGCCTCAAGTGCCTGCCCTCTTGCTACAATGACACTGGAGATGCCCCAAATCACAAACTTGCAGTTTGTCTTTTGTACGCAAGGCAATATGTGATGTGTGTGTAACCATTGGGTCTCGTTTTTCTCGCAGATAATCTTCCACGGGTCAGACCGGGACTCGCTGCACAGCCACCTGAGCCCCAAGTGCCTGCCCTCGTGCTACGGTGGTACTCTGGAGGTGCCCCAGATCACCGGCTCTCAGTGGCTGGAACTGCTGCTCATGCTGGACAAGGAGTATGAAGGTGAGCTCATTTTTTTTATAGGAGGAGGATGAAGCCTCTATCTACTACACAAACCTCCAGTTAGTTACCCAACCATTAAATAAATTATCTTGGCTGTCAAAGCTGAGCTGCATTGAAGTGGTGGATTGTACCTACGTTCACTATTATTTGCAGTGGAAAAAAATCATGATTGAGAAATCAGCTGGTTTTATGATTCCTGCTCAAATGTAGATTTGAGCACGTGTACAAAGCACCACTTTGACGCAGCTTGATTACGAAAGCCAAAGTAGTTTACTAGGCAATGACGTCGAAAGCTTTGAATTTATCGTATGATTTAAATTTACCTATCCTTTGTCTTTGATTAAAAACATTTGATTTTTGTCGCCTTTAAAGTGTGCTTGGTTTGAATCCTTAATGATCCAACTCCACCTAACAACCTTAAATTCCAGCCATGTACACAAGTTTAAATTTACAATGTATGTTAACAAGCGTTCTTCTATCAACATGTTCACTATACTGGAATAGAGAAAGAGCTCGTTATGGTGTGTTAAAAAAAATGAAACATTTCGCAACCGTAAACCATTTCAACTAGGACTGTTTAGGTAATTTCAAAAAGAACAAATAATATTTTCAGTATTACTGGCATTAGTAAAAAATATTTTTATTTCGTATCCCAGTAAGTTGTATGAAATGTACATGTACGTAAGCATTTACACATAGCGATTGTACAATTCAGAAACCTCAGAAGTAATAAATAATTGCAAAAAAGAATAAGTACAGATATTTAAGATAGTGTTGTGATAATCTTATACTTTGTGCATGGAGTGGGGATTGTGACGAATCTAAAAGGAAAGTAGGGAAAAAGGGGTGGGGGGTGACGCACACGCCTCGCTGATATTTCGCAGCAGCGAAGAAATCATTACAACCTATTATAGTTATTGTGCTTTTAAGCACGTGTAATAAAGCTACAGTTTGAAGGTTTTCACTTCGGTTTTTTAGGTTTGGCACATTGTGTAGTCCCACACCCATAGAGCTTCTCTTGTTCAGAGTAATTTTCCGGTTGTATTACTGCGCTGTCTTCGTTTATAGTTCTGTCAGCGTTTGTCGTAATTGTGGGTTTTCATTTTATTAAATTTTTTGCTGTGTTCTAGTGATTTAAATTTTTATTTCACATTTCATTTGTACATTTCCACTATTATTTAAATAGTTTTAAATACCATTGTACTAAATATTATTATTTTTTGGGCATTCCCATTAAAACTTTACCAACTTTGATAATCATGCATGGCCGTGTTCACGAATGTGTCAGATTAAATATCTTTCACTCTATTTTACAGTAATGTATGAAAATTTTCACCTTGTAGTAGACAACGTTTAACTACTCAAAATGATGGTGGAACTATTACAAATGACATTGGTTTGTGTTATATGTTTATGTTAGTACGCACATTTATAAATTCATTTGTGTTTGATTACTAGAAAATCCTGATTGAATTATTTCCAGAAAGAGATAGTATGTTGGAAAATAATTTGGGTGCGAGTCATAAACAAGAACATCATTGAAACGAAGCATATCGAGAAAAAGAACGATGATAATAAAATGAATGCAAATTATGTCTCGCAGACATATATATTAGAATGTGACAGTATAATTTTCTTTGGACTGGGTTGCACGTGTTTTGAGCCAAGCTGCCTTTTGCAGATTATTATTGATTCTGGTTTGTGATGGGTGCATGAAAACAACTGTGGCCATCCCAGAAAAGTATTTTGAACATTTACGTTTTTTAAATATACTTCATTGCACAGACAGATTATTTAATATATAGCTGGATTTTTTGTCTTGATGCCCGACACAACATTTCTCATACTATTTGTCATAATAGGCTTATCTGTCAAAACTATACGTCGTAAATATTAACACAAGCGTTTGTGTAGAAAACTTTCTGCTTTGTAATACAAAACTTTTATTTTAGCTTTTAATTTGACTAAAAAATTTTAAAATCTTCTATAGTTAAATATCAAAGACACGTAGATGACAACACAGAGCGTCCACCATGGGTCATGGTTCTGATAGTTCTGTTAGAAACGAGTCTGCCATTAGATACGGTTCTGAGTGTTCTGTTGGAAACATGTTCACCCTCCTCAGACATGGTGGTGACAGTTCTGTTAGAAATACGTTCTCCGTGAGACACAATTCTGATAGTTCTTTTAGAAACGAATCTGCCATTAGATACAGTTCTGAGTGTTCTGTTAGAAACATGTTAACCCTCCTTAGACATGGTGGTGACAGTTCTGTTAGAAATACGTTCTCCATGAGACACAATTCTGACAGTTCTGTTAGAAATGCGTCCGACATTAGACACGCTCAAATAACTTCTGGAAGGGTCCCCCACCACATTGGAGGGCGGACGTGATGAGCTGCGAAACATCTCTGGTGCTAGTCTGGTCAGCTCTGTGCACTTCGGCCAGATCTCTGTCTCTCTGGGGAAGCCTTCTATTCACAGACGAGAGAGCCAAAACCCGAAGTTCCCCGAAGTTCACGCTTTTTTTTTCGATATCTTTAATGTAGCTATTCTAACCAAATCAACCGTCCACATTGTTTTAAAGTATTTATAATGTAGCTAACCTAACCTAACCTAATTGACCATTAGTATCCTTTTATCAACACCGCCATATTTATTTACAATGAACAAAACAAAAACCGAAGATGCACGATCGGGCGTTTGGCTCTCTCGTCTGTGTAAAGAAGGCTTTCCGTCTCTCTGGTTGTCTGCGGTTGTCGTAGGATGGGTATTACTTTGAGTGAACTACAAGGTTAGCCGAATGATTAATGGGAGGGTGGATGGTGGCAGTGATGCTGCGATGGGTTGCCTCAGCCTCTCGCTGTAGCTTCTCAGCGTATTCATTTCCCTATGAGTCTGGGGAGCTCGTGTTAGTGAATTCAGCCCTTAATGGGAGTACATGCCAGTAAACCACTGCAGCTTTTCTGCTGAAAAAAAAAATTGGTTTTCTGTAAAGTCGGTTTACGGACGATAGTTTAACGTGAAAACGTGTCATAACAAAACATTGATGAAATGATTGATCCAGAAGAAAATAAAATATCATATTCGGCCTGAGACTGAGCCGAAATAGGTTTTTGCAACCAAACCATTTAGGCCTTATAAAATATTATATTCTGTGAGGAAGAAATTTTTTTTTAAAATTTTCTATCTTTTGTATGATAAAATCTACCTCTGCATACTTTTATGAATACAATTGAATCATCACTATTTTGTATGGATACAAAGAAGGAGTGAAATGAAATGTACAATTTAATTAATAAATTTACTTTTATTTGCATTCATTCATTTAAATATATTTATTACTTTTGAAGTGTCGCGCGTGCCGTATTTATTTTTACAAGTACAAATAAAATGTTGCAGGATCCGTGATTCGAACCGTCAACCTGTGGTTTGGCAGCCAGCGATGCTAACCACACGGCCATGAGGCCATATTGAAGTGTTGTTTCAGATGTTATATATATATTAAAAACAATTTTGTTTTTTGTTATGGGACTTTTAAAAACGTATGTAGTCCGCCATATTTATTTCTTATAGTGCTAGGCGGGAAATTAAAAATATATTGTCGGCTACAAATCGGTGGACAATCATTAAATTACATAATATTAATAATTCAAACGACGAAAATATGATTGAAAAGTCAATTCGATTGTTGTTCCAATCGAGTGGAAGAGAGATGCCACGCATGCGTACAAAGTGCACAACAGGACACATCCGTAGTGGGACGTCCGTAGTGGGACTATGTGCGTTACGGGACACTTTTTCGTGCGTGCAGCCGGCCTTCATCGATTTATTAGACGTTGTCACGTCAAAAAAAACGTTGTATTGTACCTCGATCGAGTTCGCAAAACCAAGACCCATAACTTTTATTAAACTCTCTTTTTTCGTATCAACTAAATTGGCATTGTTTTAAAATGGAATCTCCTTTGGATTAAATTCTGTCTCAGTGGTCTACGTGTCCGTTTGACAATTTTGTTCCGTCAAAAGTAATTGCATTAAAAAATTAAGACAGAAATATTATCTGAGCTGCAAGGAGGCTGTTACAACAGAGACGTATCTACACTTCAAAGACATTTGCTATGAAGCTGTGAGCTTAGCATTTAACAGTTAAATATTTTATTGACTGTGGGAGTAGCTAGGATGGCGACTTACGTGGATTTTCAGTTTTTGCTAAACATCAGGGCTTTGCAAATGATATTAAGGAAGTTGGTACCTCTAGTAATACTTTTGGGAACTTTAACATTTGAGATAAGTTTCACGACAAAGACTACACTTAAGTTTTACTGACACACAGCTGTGCAAGTGGACTCTGAAATGTTTGGTCAGTGGACGCCACCGGAGTCATTTCTGTGAGATGTTTCTTCTAAAGCGTTCCTTTCTTAATTACATGATCGCATGATTTATCCCTAAAATGCATCAGGAAATCCTTCCAGAATGTATTTATAATGTTGTTATGTGTTTAACTTAACCGTCAATATTTGTGGTGCACCCCTTTATTTAAAATTAATTCTTATTGGCTTAGTTTTATGTATACTTTTATGGTCAACCGAAGCTTTTAAAATTCCTTCCAAGTGTATTCTAACAGTCATATTAATGTTAAAAATTTTTTATAAAATGTATTTAGTTATAGCGAGCAACTCCAAATTAAAAATTTGTTCGGTTATGGACAGAGATTGATTACAGGTGTTAAAGTTAGCTAGATTGTACTACGTGAATCGAATAAAATTACTTTTTTTTACTTACTACCTATGAAAAATTCACAATTTTGACAAAAATTTTGAATCACAGTTTTGTGGTAAGACGTACGGAGAGTAGGATTTTGTGATAACTTTTCCAGAGAAATTTCAAATATTTATAAACACCGTTGCCGATGATATTTGGCAAAAGACAAAAATTCCTATGGCTAACAGCATATAATTTAAACAAACTTAGTTATAGTTACCATAGTCATAGTTACAGTTATTGTACCTGCATTCTGGTTACAAAGCAGATAATCAATGACTAGTAGTCCTTTACTAATGCTAACTAAGTAAGTAACTAAAATTATCCCTTCTTGTTTTGTGTTTTGAAAGACACCTCAAATGTTTTTATTCATAGATCAAAAAGTATTGTCTTAAAATATTTTGTGGTTCTAACTACGTATAAATACATTAGAAATAAACACAAAACAATGGTAAACAAATATTGGTGAAATTTATTATCCTTTTAATAGACGGGTTAAATTTTAGTTTATAATTATTTTTAAACTAAAAGCTGTATTACTGTTATATATCTCAAGCACTTTATTAATTTATTTTTTTGAAAAGGATTTATTTAATGTTACCACACATGTTAACAAAGCATCCAAATTAAAAAAAATCTATTACCATAAATACTACCACGCCTTTTAAAGACAACTGAGCGATAAGAACCGAGCAAAAAATTTACTTAAAAGTAGGAAAAAAATAATTTAATAAAACACAAAAATTTATTTCGTATAGTAAACGTGCTGATTTTAAAAGTTATGCGGTATTGTAAGCTAAATATAGTATACAGTTTAAAATATATCTATAACTTTAAAGTTAACTTTAAGTCATACGTATTGTGTCATACATAACCATCTAAAATGTTCTAACCATTTGTCTAGTAATCATTTACACACACTTATTTTTTCAATCAAACTGTAGCTTTGCTGAACCCCCCCCCCCCCCTTCACGGTTTCGCAGGGGAATTTTTTGCCTTCACGTTTATAAGTAATGCAGTAGAGTCGTCTGATAAGAGGGTCCAAGATCGTAGTTACCTATTTTGCATACCTGTATTTCATCACTCTTAGTATTCTTAAAAGTAATTTTGATATTTGATTGTTTTATTCAGAAAATAGCCGTTTAACTAGTTTATTGGTTCTCACTTCGTTTATTGAGTAATTGTTCGTGGGAATGCTTTTTTCCCCAGTAATTTATTTGCTCTCAGTATTCATTTCATGCCTATATATTTTACATGGTTTTTGACGTGACAACGTCTAATAAATCGATGAACGCCAGCTGCACGCACAAAAAGGTGTCCCATAACGCACATTGTCCCGTTACGCTGTGTCCCGTTACGCTCATTGTACGCTTGCGCCGCATCTATCTCTCTTCCACTCGATTGGAATAACCATCGATTTGACTTTTTCGAGGCACATTAAACTTGAAACACTCCCATTCGTTTCCTACTTTTCCTATCATTGTCCTATCCTTAAAAGAATTACAGATTGGAAGAAGTTAAATAGCAAACGTATAAAAGTAATAGTTAAAATAATATGTTCGTTAAAGTAAAAAAAAAACATATTTGAATTAATGAGTGCAAATAAAAGTAAATTTATCAATTAAATTGTAGATTTCATTTCATTCCTTCATTGTATCCATACAAAATAGTGATAAGTCAATAAAAATTATTCAATTTTATTCATAAAAGTATGCAATAATTTCATCAATGTTTTGTTATGACGTTGCCACGTTAAACTATCGCCCGTAAATCGACTTTACAGACAACCAATTTTTTGACGTGACAACGTCTAATAAACCGATGAACGCCGGCTGCACGCACGAAAAAGGATGACTCATTGTCCCGTTACGCACTTTGTCTCGTTACGCTGTGTCCCGTTACGCTCAATGTACGCTTGCGCCGCATCTATCTCTCTTACACTCGATTGGAACAACCATCGATTTGACTTTTTCGAGGCACATTAAACTTGAAACACTCCCATTCGTTTCCTACTTTTCCTATCATCGTCCTATCCTGAACAGAATAACACAGATAGGAAGAAGTTAAATAGCAAACATGTATAAAAGTTATAATTAAAATAATCTGTTCGTTAAAGTAATAAACATATTTGAATTAATGAGTGCAAATAAAAGTAAATTTATCAATTAAATTGTAGATTTGATTTCACTCCTTCTTTATATCCATACAAAATAGTGAAAATTCAATAAAAATGATTCAATTTTATTCAAAAAAGTATGCAATAATATCATCAATGTTTTGTTATGACGTTGTCACGTTAAACTATCGTCCGTAAAACAACTTTACAGACAACCAAATTTTTTTTAAAATTGGAATTTTCGACCACAGGTGGCAGCATAGGTCCAAGTTAGATCCATTTTGGCCAACTAGTGGCCACTCCAAGCAGATAAAAGGCCTATCGGCCCTTTTTAACCGCGCATCGTAAGAGAGAGCGTGAAATTCGCTAATGAACTTTGAGTATATCATCGTGCCCACGTGATGAAGCGATTTTTGTGAGAAGTTTTGTTTGTCTGCGAGTTTTTAGTTTCCATAGTGTAAATGCAGCTGTGTCCTAAAATGGCGGCCGTATTCATTGTTTGATAAAGAGATATATAAATCAGCTAAATTTATTCACGACGGCGTTAATTTTTTTACAAGACCATCGTCGGAATGAACAGACTTGACCTGTGGCACTTAAATTCTTCTTGGTGCTTAGAAAATATTATTCGAGTGTTCAATGCACATACAGTTCAGACCAAAGATATCTGGTGAGGTCTGGGTCGGCACAACACATTACTGATACCAGAACAAAACCTGGGCATGGGAATTTAGTATATACCTGAATTTTCAATCAAATAAATTTTGAGATGTGTTTTTAATTTTTTTTACAGCCATCAACTCGTACGGGTACGACAAGGACAAGGAATCGAAGAAGTAATGTCACGGACAGAACAGCTCTTTACATATCGTCATGTCACTCAGGTGTGTGTCAAAGAACATGTGTGACAAATAAAAAAAAGAAGACAGAAATGTAATCTGAGCTGCTAGGAGGCTGTTACAACTGAGACGTTCCTACACTTCAAAGACAGTCCTATGAAGCTGTGAGCTTGGCATTTAACAGTTAAATATTTTATTGACTGTGGGAGTAGCTAGGATGGCGACTAAACTATTTTTACGCACAGGTGATAATATATATATATATATATATATATATATATATTTTAACAATTTGCTGTTTTCTGTACCGAAACAAAAGTTGTGCAATGCATTTAGTCTGTTAGCATGAATCTTGGACCCTTCCTAATACCTATAAACTGTTTAGTTCTTTTGCAATTAATTTAAAAATAATAAATAGTATTCTTTTTATCCAAACATTAAAAAATTATGAAGTTTATATTCTGTAACAATTAACACAGCACAAAATTTTAAAGACTGAGAATTACTTTGAGTTTAAAATTCTTTAAGATAATCCTGAAAAAGAAGATTTATAAATATTTTATGAATGGAAGTGTAGTCTTAGTTCAAATATATCATTTTGTGGGCTTATTTTAATTACTCTTGCCTGATAAATCTGTTACTTATAAAACAGTAACGTGAAGTTGTAACATTATTTGTTACTTTTTGTATTGTGCTAATGTGTAAATAGGAAACTTGTACAAAAGTTTATATTTTATATATTTCCTACTAAGTGAACTTTTTTTAGACTTTGATGGCCTATTGGTACTAAGCAATATAGTTTTGTTATCTTTTGCGTAATATTACTTATATCTTATTATAAAATATGGATTATACTGGTGTTTTAATAAAATTGTTATTTCTGAAAGTTGTCTTGTCTATATCAACTTTTTTATTCATTTGTAAAGAATGTCCAATTAGAATGTTAAACGAATAACTGAAATGCCTTACAAGTCTGCAAACATAAATGATACAAAGTATGCTAGTGCTGCTAAAAATCATTGGCACTGATTAGGTGAGTTACAAAACTATATAAATTGTTTGAGAAAACGTTTAGTTAACAAAAAAAAATTATATTTGTTGAATGACAACCTTCCTTAAAGAAAAAAATTTCATTCAGCGTCCAAAAATTTAAGGTAGTAATGATGTTATGACTTATAATGAAATAATTTTACTACAGCGGCAAGTTCCGCTGTAGTTTTATAAATTTGTTCAATGAAACAATGCCAAAATGCTTAAAGTTTTATTTAAATATTTTTATTTCTTTACAATAAACCAGTTATTCATTACAACTAATACCAGCGTATAATTTTTGCGGCTATTAGAAAACATTTAATAAAATATCTGGTGGCAATATTTGGGATGAAACATAAAATTTAAGGTAGCCATTCTGATGAAATACATTGAATACCCCGAAGATATTATGAAAACAAAATAAAACGAAATACCCAACTTTTTGTGTGTAACATAGGATTGTGAAGTAATTTTTGAAACTTAAACACAATGCAAGCATTACAAAAACTTACAGCAGGATAGCATGTTGTTACTGTACTGAAATATTATTAAAGATTTAATTCAATTGTGGAATGTTCGGTTCTCAAAAAAAACGAACGAAACTATAAAGCTTCTTTAGTGGCAAAGGTGATTTGCATAGTTCCTTTTTAAATCCGTCAGACATTGTAATGTTACGAGTGAGAAAACAGATCTGGAAAGGATAGTCCAATTTCTCGACTATAATTTTATTTCTTAGCTAATATTCACACTTTTAATTAAATTTGAACAATTTAAATGTCTGTCCACAAATAAATCACTCTTTCACTAAGTCCACAGTTCACTCTCCGCACGGGAGCTAAGCTCGACTTTGGCTCGTCTCTCACCTGCTCATCTCTGTCCCAAAAAACATTGCCTCGCACACCCCACTCGTCCGTCGCGCGCAACACAGTCAACGGTGCACCAATCCTCGCACCCGAGGCCCGTCGCTCGTCCTTCACTATCGCTCGCCAAGGGATCGCCATCTTTCTCAGCTTCTTACCCGCGCAGGTCAGCCTCTCCGTTTAAAGTACCACTCGGCAACCGCTCTGGAACGGTCTCGCAGCCATTCGACTGGACAGCCGAAGCTCCGAGAACAGTGGCGTCCTAGTTAACGCCACTTCACGCAGACGGGGCTCTGGAGACGTTGCAGAGAGACGCTAATCGGTGATCACTGACCTGCATCACTACCCTCCCGCCGGCCTCTTCGCTACGCCCCGTCGAAGCAGTCAGACTACCGACGTTTACGCTGTTGGGCTGTTATCATGTCATTACCCATGATGGCACCTTTATATATACATATTTTTTCCGGTTTCCAAACTTTTCTTTGGTGTAATTAATTATAACATTTGGTTAAAATTCCCTTACCGAAAGTGTAATTATAAAATCGGTGATTAATCCATACAAACGGATGCAATTAAATGCATGACTCTGTCGAAGTTAAATATTTGTGTGAAGTTTAATGGTGTGAAAGGACTGCAACAATATCTTAATAACATACTCTCGGTTTAAACAATGCATCTGCTTGCATTGTAATGTATGTTTAACGTAATTTTTATTAAACTGCTAGTGAATGTGTTATTTGTTTATTTTGTATCCGTAACAATCTTATTTTAACTAAGTAGGAAATACATTTTTTTTATATTTCTTAAAGTAAATTAAAAATTTAAAAATTTAAAAAACGGTTTTAAAGTTTTTTGTTAAAAAAATATTTACATAGTTAAAATACCATATTCTCTCAAATATTTTGGGCATGTGGAGAAAATGTGTGTTCTTTGATCGCAATTATTTAATTTATTTGTGATTTTTAAACACTGACTACAGTACTCGCTAGTGATGTGTGATTTGCAAACCGAATTTTTTTTCTCTATATAATGAAGCGGCTCCAATAAAAGCGAAAAAGACTTGAAAAAATGCTAATCCCCAACTTTGGTTATGATTTTTGAACGAGGAAATATTATTTAAATACTGGCCATCTTGCGAAAATTTACTAGACAGTTATCACTATTAAGTTTCCATTTGGCTTTGTGTACTTTGGTTCACTCTATCCGCCACAGATGGCAGCACCGTGGCTGTTACACATTTCCGTTCCTTGACTTCCGTCGCATTCTCGAAATTGCTCTTAGCAAAAGTTGCATACCGAAAGCTAAGATGTTACAGATCAACAAATCCGTAGCTCATAAAACGTTGTGGTAGTAGGGTGTGTTTGGGGTATCGATTGTAAAAGGTTCTGGAAATCCAAATACTGAAGAAAGGGAGCCACTGTTAACAATAGAAAAATTTAACAGCTATTAGAGTACAGGGAAAAAAGCACACAAGTAACAAAATAATGTAACTGCTTTTGTGAAATGCTGTCTCATTCCTGCTCAGTCGGTTTCATTGCGGCCATTGCTTCAAAACGTTGATTTCACTGGGTCTTGCATCTCTTGGATTAGGTGTGGGATTTTTGATATGCCAAAGAAGTCCTGCAAAAGGTACATTCTTTAAAGTAACAGTCAATTGGAACACTGATGATTATTTTTTCTTTTAGGGAAGGATGGAAATAGAAATATTGGTTCCCACAGTTCTCATGCCTTAGCCATTTTATATTTCTTTTAATATTGATTGTTGAAAACTAAGGTAGAGATCACTTATAAAAAACGCTGAAAGGTCAAGACAGTGTCTGTTGACAGAATTATTAAGTTGTTAACGTTCCCAAATAAACCCTAATGACATTGCAGGGGAAACTATGTGTGGCAGCTATTTACAAGTCACTTAATGCTTGTGGAAAAATTATTAACTACGCTTAAATTAAGCCATAATTTTGTAAATTAAAGGATAGAAAAGTGTTATGAGCCAAAAATCTTATAGATATAATTTTTTTGTTTGTTTTCCTACTTTCCTCCTCAAGCCTATTACACATTGGCTTTTCTTTGGAGCTATTCCATGAGAAAGATAATGAACAATAAAAACGTTGCAAGTTAACTTGTACTAATTATAATTTGGATTTTTTTTGTTTTATAAAATTATTACCTACACTATGTTGACAAACATTAAGTATTTAATGCGTTTTATTCTGCATCAATATTGTTGATTAAAAATTCTGTGAAATATTTATGCACGAACATAATTAATATATGCTCCAATTTCTTTCAAAAAGCTGCTAAACATTATAACAAATATCTTTACTTACCAACTTTATGGTGTACTAGCTGGTACGGATGGCCTTTTGTCATAGTCGCTTGCATGCTTAGCGGACATTCATAAAGCACTAGTTTACCACAAGTAAAAGCTTACAACACGAGACCTATCTATATCTGAATTTAAAAATATTTTGAACCATACGTGTTTTTTGGTCATGTTTTCTTGTAGTGAGTTATTTGAAGTTACATGTAACAATGGGCTTTAAAGATTTTTTCCATAACAATAAAAGAAAGTATTCCAAGTGAGAATGGATCTACATTAGTACTAATATATGATGATTTTTTTGGGGGGAAAATGTTTACATTACCTATTGACCGTTAAAATTAATTATCCGTCAAACCACAGGGTTTGTTTCAGTTAAATATTTATTATTTCATACATTTCTTGTATTGTGTCTCAGTCTAAGTTTGGATAGCAGAAAGTTACTGTGGTATGTGAAATAATTTCCATGTTAATATTGACTCTAGAATGAAAATTACTTCTCCCTCATGAACGCTTCTGGATAGGAAAACATCAGTGATTATTATGCATATCAAACGATTATTTCTATCTGATTTGTTAACATATTTGTTTACAATAATTAATTCATCTTTGCATTTTTCACGATTCTTCCTGGCGAGCTATTATTCCCTGGCCACTAGATCAACTTCTAGTTTTAATCTGCGCACAGTTAAGTTTTGTTTGCTAACAAATTGGTTACCAAACTCTCACTCCATAGACTAATAGCACCATGTGACCAATTTTTCTTCTTCTTTTCCTCATAGTGCAGACAAAAAGGTTAAAAAAGTTTTTGACGTGTCATGGGGTGATTGAAATGGTTTGAATTTCTTTCATGAAAATATTAATTTACCTGGCATTTCAAAATTCTCAAATTTGTTACTATTTTGACAGCCAAAAAACATGACAAGAGTTTTTGTGATATAAATGCAAACCATTTCTTGAAGTAGCTAGTGGCATTGCAGTTAAACCTAAAAAGTTTCAGTTCTGCAATAAATTAAATTATCCTTATTTGTACAACCCAAAAATGTTAAAAATGTAACTTTGGCGGCTAATTTTGCAAAAACGTATGCGCTGTACATATTTTTCATTTCGTGAAAGTTAAGCAATTGAAAAAAAGTCTAAACGTTTATCAGTGATTAATATAAGTATAAAATCATGACCTGAAATGGGAGGCATGCCCTCAACGGCGAACCAACTATAGGCTAGGCGTGCGACACTCGTGTACTCACTGCTTCGAGGTATACTCTGTCCGCCGCAGTCGGCTCATGGGGGCGGTCTCCCGCGCCCGCCTGCATGTCTGCCTCTGTGCCGCCTCCGCGGAGGCGGTGGGGGCGGCCCATTGGGACACGCGATCAGGTATTCCCTGAAGCTGTTGCAGTGGACGCCTGCAGCAGCAAGCGTTCAAGCTGGATGAACGATGAAATGAAAAAAAGGTTTCACGTTTAGTTCGACAGCGGAGTCGCCAAGAGACGGACAATGGGTGAAATAGTTAAATGACTCGGCCGTGAAGTAACTCGTTTGTGGAATGACATAAGCTGTAAATTAACTCTAGGGTCAGAAATCACTACGTGGTTAAATGAATTTCGTGTAAAAGGTCTCATTCGTTAAACGACTTGGAAGTTAAATAACTCACGGGTGAAAATACTGAGCTATGAAATAACTCAAAGATAAAATGAGTCAAGAGTAAAGTGATTCGAGGATGAAATGATTAAGCTGTGAAATGATTCAGAAGTGAAATATATCAGTGGGTAAATAACAAAGAGGTAAACTGACTCAGCAGTGAAACGAATGAAATGACTTAAATGTGAAATAACATCAGTGGAATGACTCGGGGGTGAATAACACAAAGTAAAATAGAGTAAGTGGTGAAAAGACTCTACGGTGAAATGACGCAGTAGTGAAATGACATGAGTGAAATAACTTAGAAATATTGTGAATCTAGTTGTGAAATAACTGATTTGTGTAATGGCTGGAGTATGTAATGACTCGGATGTGAAATGACTCAGTTTTTAAATGACTTACGAGAGATATATGTTTTTTTTATATTAATGCACCCAGCTTTGAATATCTTAGAATGAATTCCATAATATGACAACTAAGTATTTTTTTTTTTACTTTCTAACTATGTTTTTAATTCCTTGAAGTAATTGTTGGTCGTATGAAAAATTATTTCCGACAAAAGTTGATACTTGTACCGTTATAGGCCCTAGCGCAGTAACTAATTATTTTAATTTTAATGACAATGTTATAGGAGTTAGGATAAAACTTTCAAAGAGTGCATCACCAACAAATAAACTCATACAATAGTTAATGGGAAAACTAGGTTTGTTAAACCCGAAAAGCTCTATAGAAATCCATATAACAGAAACACGTACAGGCTGTGTATTCTTAAACAACGTCAGAGTAAATACAATTCCAAAACACCAACACATTACGAAAATAGAACTCATAGGCATTTTACTAGGGTTGTACTAAGGTAGGAAAAATGCTCATATATTATAACACAAATTGATTAAACTTACATAATCAGCACTATATATACCATAGGTAAATATTTATATTAAATGATGTAATGGGACTCTGAATAAATTAAAAAAAGGGAAATATTAACATTTAACAAAACTCTTCAGATCAATTTTGACAGACTGCTGGATTAAACGTCTGTATAAAATATGACATTATTTACCAAAAAATTAATGTTTATGCACACATTAAAAATCTTAAACTTCAAACCAATTAATTTTTATTTACTATATACGCTGGAAAAAATTTCTCCACAAAATTAACAACATGGTGTACATAGAAAAACGATGAATTATGCAATAAACACAATATCAAAATGTCTGAGGTAACCTCGCTCACAATTTTGTAGTTTCTTTAACATTCAACATTATTATATACTATTTGTTACCAAATTGATATTTATTACATATATATAACAACAAATCATACATAAAATTGAAAGTAAACTAATAAAAGTTTTTCTAACAAATGTTCATTATGTACACATTTAGTAGTTATACGGCACACATCTAGCCTAAAGTCTAATTCTTCCCACTATTTGGTTAAGGAAGTAAGGAAACGATAGCCTCTTCAATTCTGTGTCTCAACTATGGAAAATCATTAGGTTGCTGTGGAACGTAGACACAATCTTTTATAAAGCCCCAAAGAAATAAATCGCATGGCGTTACGTCAGGTGAACATGAAGGCCAGCGGAAAAAAGCTCTGTCACCTCGACCATTACGACCAATCCAACGATCAGGATCTTCGACAGTTAAACTTTACACGAAACGCTCGTTGAACTGAAATTACAGATTCACTACTAGCGAATTGCAGAACACAAAACATATTTACGCTCAGGAGTCGCCATTGTTTTGTATGTGGCGCTGCAAGCGAGAAAAGCAACAAAGTAGTACTCGCGCATGTGCTTATCTAAAACTGCTTGAGTTATTCTTTAATTATGACCTTTAACAAAATCTACAACGCTTACTGTTAATACTATTAAAATGTATGTATGATGTGACATTCCTTTATGCACATATTGTACAACCAAGTTGTAAACAACCATGTGATGAGTTCTCAACTCGACACAGACTGGTCGGGAAAATTAATTATCAGGGAAATAACTTGTAGGTAAAATGACTCATAAGAAAAATTACACATGAATAGAATGACTGGAGGGTGAAATAACTAATGGGTGGAATTACTTATGGGTAAAATGACTCTTAAGTGAAATTTCACATGTGTAAATGACTTAGTTGTGAAATGACCAATGGGTAAAATAATTCAGCGGGTAAAGTGATTCAGAACAGAAATGACTCGTGGGTAAAATAACTCATTGGCGAAATGTCGAATGGGTTAAATGACTCAGCAGTGAACATATTCAGATGGTAAATTATTCAGGGGTGAAATTACTCAACAGTGAAATAACACAATGGTGAAATGACTCAGTGCTGCATTAACCCAGTAGTGAAATGACTCAGTGGTAAAATAATTATTGTGCGCACGGATTAGTTGTTTCACAAAAACATAATAATATGATGGCGAAATTGATTTATGTAAAATTATTAATGCTAGCTAAAGTATCCGGTGTTACCCAGGCTAAACACATCATAATATAAGGATCATCAATACCGAGACACAAGCCTGTATGACATTCACTTGAAAAATGGGAAATTTAGATATTTAAGTCCCATTGTTTGCGCAATCTCGGAGCATCAAGACTACGAATAAGCAAAACTGGGACGCCAATCTTCAGCTTCATTTAGTGGGAAGGCAGGCAACCCCTAGGCAAGACGTGACGGATGCACCAAACGATAGCGCTTTACAAATTCAAGGCAACGCCATCTGTTGACGAAGTTGATATGCTAAACTGTTATTAGCGCCTTTAGTTCGCTAGCAGCAGCGACCTTCGCTAAGCGGATGCGTCTTGCCAATGAGAAGGATAAGAATATGCCAGGCCATACTATATGACCGCGGCGGACACCGAGAAATGACACAAACTTACTGTTTGCGTGTGTATGACCAAAATCTTAGGATTTTATATTATAAAATTTAACTTAGCCCTTTTTCAATCCTTTAGGGATCAAATTTCATAATTATATGTAGTCTATGTTACTCTCGAGCCCATAAACTATCTGAATGCAAAAAAAAAAAATCATGTTGATCTGTTGCTCCATTACTGCATGAAATAAGGACAAACATACAAACACACATTCGCATTTATAATTTTAGTAGGGATATAGAAACGAAAAATAATACCACTAGGCTGGTTTTAAATAAAATCCTCGAGATTTAAAAGAAGTTAACAAAAAAAATAACACAGTAAAAACTTTCAGTGCACCAGGTGGAGATAAATTAATGTTTTGTAATTAAAAGATTGCTTATACATTTTTAGTTAGTTTTATTATTAAAATTTACTTAACACCTCTCGTGTGTACAATATATAGAACATTTTTAAAATTAAGTCGATTGATATCGTCTAATTACGGTTAAAATTTACAGCGCGATGTCTCTCAATACGACGGGGTTCATGATGACAGTTGTTTGTGAAGCAGTGTGCGATAAAATGTTCCTACTGCTGTGTTGGACGTGCGATGTCATTCCAGAGATAGCTCCCCTGCTGACTAGAAGATCTCGCGAAGAAGCTGATAAATTGCTCTGATGTATGAATACTTTGTCCGTGCATCCGTGTTTCACGAGCTGTACGATTAACATATAGCTACTTATCCTACTCGACAGTTCCCTTGCCAATAGCAGTTGTGGAGTGGGCCTGATCATATTGGAAGAAGGTGACTGTTATTTGAGATGTCGAAACCGTTGTCGGTTCTGGGATCCGAGACACGATCCAAAAAGTCCACGGAATAGGTGCATGGATGCCCGCACTCATGGCAATCCTCTGCCTCCTTGTGGCACCCTTGTTGTGAAGGGGGAGGGGGGTGGCTATTCTGAGATGGATATCCTCATCCCCAGGTCACAGCTCCAGGACACTGCCGGGAACACCCTTGTATCATTCATCCTCAGATTTCCTTAAAGAATACCCGAAATTGTGAAAGTGCTGAATCTGAGGGCAACAGGAGATGCGACAGAAACCTTTCTGGGGGGGGGGGGGGGGTTCCACCACTGGGCCCTGGTGACGAATCCCAACGGCCAGATTCACCGTGAAGCACCCAGGTGAATGGTTGATGGGAGACTTTGTGCGCCGCTGGCGGTGACAGGGGCGGCCGGGACCTAGTCGTCTGTGAACTGCTGGGCTCAGGTACAGTGGTCGGGGGAAGAGTCCCAGATAAATTAGAGGTCCTCCTGCTAGATCTGGTGACGGCACCAGTGGTAAGCCCTAGACTTCACCGAAGTTGGCAGGAGTACGGGATGATCCTTGTGTGAATGGATATCCCCGCTGAGGTTTCCGATGTCGGCACGGGATCACAATGGGCAGGACTCGTACTTGGTGGCGGTGCTCCGATCGCTTGGAGCAGGCTCCAAGGGTTTCCTAGCCCAATGCAGAGTCGACGTGGTGACCGACGACACAGCTCTGGTACTAGCCTGGACAGCTAGCAGAGGTTGGCTAGGCCTCCACCGGACCACGGGTTCACTGGATGTTTTGAGGGGTCCCGGTGTGATGTGGGAGATCGGGGAAGGCGCCAGCAGTGCTGATATGGTCTTAGAGTTCAGGACACAGCCAACTGTCTGGTCAGCTGAGCGAGGTACAGGGCTGAGGTGGTGACTATGCTGACATCGTAGCCTCAGCCTCTGGTAGTAGCCAGAGCCCTAACACCTTCCCCAATTGCGTACATGGCGTATCCATATCCGCTCCCTTGGGGGCCGCAGAACAACACTTAGGGCGCTCGGTTATCAAAGATAAAACATAGGGAAACACTTTGGATTGGTCTCCGTCGCTCCGACTCGTCGGAGCTCTTGCCGATAGCGGTTTTTAAGTTTGTCTGCTTGCGCTTAAAGTTAAATATGCGTTTATTAAAACCATTTACATATAAATGTTTTGCTATTTTTTAATTAAATGACTATGTTATTTTAAACAGAAAGTATTTATTAAAGATACTTAATATTATGCAAAAGCCTGCGGATTATTTTCGATGCATATTTGGTAAAATAATGTTATTTTGGAATGCTATTTTAAAATTTTTAAAAATTATTTATTTGAATGTATCAGACATAAAATTGAAATGAAAATGCCTGTACTTATATGCGTTTAAGATGAAACATAAAGTGTTTACCTCTTATTTGAGCATTAAAATATCTAAACGTTTGCCAAATCAATTATTTTTTTATGTGCAACTTTAAGTAAGAATCCAATTTGACCCTGGGGGATAATTTTTTTAAATATATTAATATAACTATAACTAAGATTATGCTATTTAAATCACAGCTTTGTTAATGTAAATTATTCGGGGATTATGAGACTTAATGACACTTATTGCACATTACTGAATAATAATAATGCATATGCAACTAACTTACTGTCTTCCCAATACTCGTCCGGGCAGTGCTGAAACATGAAAACAGGACAATTTTACTATAATACTTTCAGTAACATAGCATAACTATAAAAGTTCTTTATAGAAATTTATGTATAAATTTAACTTATTGCAAAGTTGCGCATAAGCAAAATTTTTCTATAAACCTAACGATTACTTACGTTTTCAATGATTCATATATATTTTTTTAGTAATTTGTTTTGAATATATATATCACAGGTTTATTTATATATTTTTAAATAATTTATGTCATTTACTCTAAAATATCTGTAGATAATTTATTTGCTTGGACAGTCATTGTTTTTATACACATATCTTAGTGTCTTAGTGCTTATTATTATTATTTTGAAATTGTTAGTAAATATTTTTTTTTTAATTTCAGTCTTAACTTTTCTGTGTACCTGCCTGCTCATTATTTAACATCTAAATTAATTATTTACTCTGTAAATGTTTTATTGAGGTAATTGTGATAAAACAATTTATACATAACATGATTTTAAGCAGCTAGCTGTCCGTAATATTTTTAAAACATTGGGAACTTATCCATAAGGTTTGTACCAACCTCGGGGTATAGTACAAGTATTTATCAATTAAGTTAAATAAAACAGCAATAGAAGATTAAGAAAGCAAGGTGCCTAATGAAGGATATGTGAACTCTTACCAAAATAATACGTTCCAAGGGATTTACACAAGTTCGTTCAACAGATTTATTCATTCAAAACAAGTAACATGCAACTAAGAAAATGACAGCGAAGACAACGAGTGAGTACAGTACCAATAGCAATGAAACATCTTGAAATCATGCGGATGCAATATACTGAACAATTCATGCGATACAATAACGTTTCCTGCATCTCATGATCAAACAAAGCTTAACAGCATTAAATAAGACTCGTGATTACAGTACCAATTAACCTTTAAAATCATGCAGATGCAAAATACTGAACAATTCGGGCAATACACTAATGTTTCCTGCATATCATTATCAAACAATTAAAGCTTAACAGTACTAAATAAGACTCGTGATTACAGTACATAGCAATAGCAATGACTAACCTTTAAAATCATGCAGATGCAAAATACTGAACAATTCATGCAATACAATAATTCACTAAATTCATGCAAGAGCGATATCAAGAGCAATTAATACACTGGTCAAAATTTATATCGAGAGAGAGAACCCTGTTACAATTACCGCATCTGACAAAGGTTACAACAAAAATTTCAGATGACGACCTAACCTAACCGAAACCTGTCATAGATTCACGAAACATCGTTAGTGCAAACTGCAATACAATAAAACAAATATATTGCTAACATTACATATTTACGACACCGCGGCGTCGGTAAAAGCACCACATATACAGTTACAGTAAAGAATTTAACTCGCAAGGTGAACATTTAAATTTTACCTATAAAATTGATAATACTGGGCAAACGCAACACAGCCAAACAAAACAACTGAACGACATAATGAAACAAGTAATGATAATCAAAACAAACTTTCCAAAGGCAATCCGAAAACCAATTTAGAAAAAACCTAATCCAAATTTAATCAATCACATACCCCCCTTCGTGCTGCCCACACACGTCGGAGAAGAAGTACTATCAGCTACCCTATGATTTACATGTTACCTCTTTCAAACCTGAAATAAGAAGAACGTCAAACAGTCGTTGCAACTACCAGGGAGACCAAACGCTTGAGCGCATGCGCAGAGAGAAGACTGGAGTAGGGGAAAAGGAGGGGAGGCAGCACAGACCACCAGGGAGGGGACAATAAGGAGAGGAGGAAGGAGGGAATATTCTTGTTTGTCGATGACGTCACTCAAATGTTTTCTTGCTGCCGGCACAGGTTAACTCAATCAAATAACATAATTTAAAACTTCCAAGTTATAATCAAACGATACTCGCCATTTCAAAACATCAAAAGTTAGTATTTTTTGAAGTTAGATTAGTTGTCATTCTTCAATTTATCGATTGTTTTTAAATTTTGACACTAAATAATATTAAACTTTTTGTCACAAGAATTAATTTAATGATTAAGGCTCAATATTATGTTAAATGTTCAGAAGTTTCATTGCAAAATTAAGTTGTGCAATTATAATTTTCGTGTATGATCAACACCAACCTACTCGATATTTATGTGATAGTCAGAATATGAAGGTTGAAAAAAGTTTAATAGCCTTAAACTCTAGAGCAAATTATTTACAATTTGTATATTTAATTTTATTATTATCCTCTTCGAGAATGATTTAATTTAAAATTCCCAGTATCCAACTAGTGTGACAAATAATAAAAAGAATTCATGAAGGACCGAAATCATAAGCTCAAGTTTAGAATACAAACTCGGCTTATGTTCAATGTGACTCAAAATGTGTTTTCATTCCACCTAATAAGTATATTGTGTTTCAGACAAGACAGTTTCAATTATAAGACTTGTTAGAAGTTTGCCCACTTCTGAAAATGCATTAAGAATTCACATTTATAAGCTCAGAATAGTGTAATTTATTGGATAAAATTTGCGTCAATTTTGTCACCATTTTCGTCATTTCCGATTTCAAAAACAACAGACATAATTGAGAGCATCGATTATTAACACTGATACACAAGATAGCCACAGAGATAAATTTTGTGAATTGGTGTAATGATAAATTAGATATATCTTGAAAGAAACCACCTTTGTGTGTGAGCAGCAGACTATGACTCTTTCCATTAGCATGAATTATGAACCTAATTGTGATTTGAAAAGAATTACTGCGTGATTTTAAGAAAAATCATGGTGAAATAAAGCTCTTATAGACTTAGGGCACTTAAAATGACAATATAAAGACTATCACCAAACACATCAACCAAAAACTTGCAGCAGAATATTATATAATTTAGAGTAATCACAGATGCTGCAGAAAAAGTTACTTAGTTCTTCCACGTTCCTACCCAGAAAGTGTTTTTCCTCAATAGGCCGTTCTAGAGTTATATGATGTTATGGATTACCAGCTATCGCTGCGACGTGGCAATGGAGAACTAGCTGAGATCCTGCAACTGACCTAACGCAGTATGAAAGACAACGCAAATCCCAGTCTTGATCTCAGGAAATGTAAAAAACACCCAATAAATGAAAAATTCTCAACCCGACCGTGAATGGAAAACATAATCCATGGCTCACCAGCCAAAAATATCCAGCCACTTTTTTTTTTGTAATATGTGTTTGGTTCATTCGTAATGTTTTTGTTACCAAACAGCAATCCAACATCATCTTTGACAACATATTAGTAACAAAACATTCAAATAATTCGTCACATTCGCTGATTGTTTGACATATTTTTAACTGCTTTAGACAAATCTATTTTTTCACCTGTGCCTTAACACCTCATAAGGTAGGAATTAAACTGATTTATTAGATCAAATTTAAAATTTTGTCACTACGTGTAGAGTAATATTTTTTTGGGAGTAAGAGAAGAAATCCCTAAAACTATAGTCTCACCACGATAGCTTGGCGAAGTAAACATACTATCCAATCAGAAGCTCCTGAGGTGCAGTTTGTGGGTATCTCGGCCACTAGTTGTTCTGAAAACACATTAAATACCGAATTAGTATTTGCGTTATACAAGCAGACACTATTGGTGTGAAAAAAGATGTCACTTAATTTTCACGGTATGTTAGACTTTGAAATAACTACTATATTTTAATCGAGGAAATTAAATCAAGGAAATAACAACGTTTATATTCTGTAATATGCTTACAAGAAAGAAGTCATCATTCATATGTATCAGAAACAAACAGATTGCTCTATATGCAGAACTTCTCAAACCATTGTCTATCACAGTAGTGTTTGTTTCAGCAACATCTAAATGTCATTTATAGCCCATTTTATTTTTGTTCCTATGAACAGTAAACATTCTTGGAGTGTTTTGTGTACGGCATTTTAGTTCTCAAAACTATATATTTTCTCAGTGTGGTGCAGTTTTTAATGTCATTCGATTGTTGAGAAAAAGAGATTTATTTAAAAAAAAAATACTGGTCGGAAACGATATTATTTGAAAATATATTCAATTGACCAGGTCTGTACGTATAAGAAACCAGATCTAGGCTATTTCCATATTGTAGACATTGCTACTTTTACGAAGATGACAATATGTTGTCATTTTTTCTGTCGTTGCTAGAATAATGTTTCACTTGTCGTGGCTATTTTACGACGAATCATAGACGTTCAGAACTGCGGTAATTACATTGTTACTGACCAAGTATACTGCTGTTAAGTATTTTTGGCTCATGGTGAGAATTTTTTGATCCAAGATAGATTACAAGCCATTTTAACTTATCATTTTAATTTTATGAACTAATTTTAATAGGTAGTAGTTACCTTTAGACAATTAACCGCGCATTATAACTCGCTATTGGCATCTCTTGCGATAATTGTTGACGTGGGAGCCAGTGCGCCGCGCGATTAGTCTATCCGCCTTACAGCTGTGTTGTGTTGGAAAGGGATGTCCAGGCGCTGAACCTGTATCTCTATTCACTGGTGGCTAACTTCTTCGAAGAAGGTATAGAGACATTTGTGTCACAATATGACGAATGCCTCGATCGTTTTGTTGGTTATGTAGAAAAATGATGTAAGAGACTGCTGAACTTTTGGTATTGAAATTATTATGTTATGTAAATTTGTCTTTTTTTACAGCCCATCGGAGGTTGAAAAAATCCACCCTCGTATAATGAAGCAGCTACTTTCTAATTGACACATTGAGACATGTTAAAAGTTTGTTTGGCTGATCAGGGTTTACAAGAAAGTGACAAACTTTAGACACGAGCAATGGTTTATCAAACATAATAAACAGGCTAATTTTTCTTCGATAACTAACTGTCCATGACAAAAACAAAACAAATCAAGTAAAAAACTAATACAAGTCAATATGTAACAAAAAGTCAAATTTGTTTGTGAAATTTCAAGTTTTTCTACATAGCATTTGATATTCTTCCAGAAATAGTGTCTCAAGTAGACAAATTCTAAAAAAAAAAAAAAAAAAAAAAAGCATTTACAGTTAAAAAATATTTTTATGTAGTTTTCAGGCTGCCTAATAAATATCAATACTGTCCCGCCAATTTTCTTTAGTGAAACGAGATATTTTTTTATCATTTCTCAAGAAAACCATTTATTTTAATATCAAAATTTCACTATCACTTTCAGTCAACTTTTTGATACCAAAACAATTATTTTGTTGTGAACACGAAAATTTGCTACGGCATGCAGTGATGGAATATTTTGTAGCTCGGCTTCAGGTTGCCTCATGGGTACTTTCATTTCAATTAAATAACTGTTTATCCAGGAAAATTTCTTTCAGCATTGCATTTGTATGTCCTGTTGCAAATTTTAACCTGGGCATATTATTCTTATTTTCCATTTGTAAAAAGGTAGGACAAATATTTATTTTCTGAGTAATTGGATTATGGTTACGCACTTATTCATGTTTTGGTTTTTTTTTTAAATCGAGTTACCCGCTAAAAACTCGTATTATACTTAATTATTCCTACAGATGTTCAATTAGCAAACAATTTAAAAATAAGCATGGAGAGAGGCAACCGAACTCTAACATTGTTATTTAAAATTAATTATTATTTTTTGCACAAAATGACCAAAGCTTTATTATTGACCATTCACTTGAAGGGTCTGACCTGGCGTCGCCACGCAGCTGTGCACGATCTCACGGACCTTGTCGGGCCTCCAGGCTGTCGTGTTAGGCGTCAGCAGGTCCACCGTGTGGTCTCCGAGGGCCTGTCCGTTCAGCCTGCCGTCCGCCGCCTGAAACCACCCAGTAGCAGGCTGACCCCACTGCCTGGCCAGGTCCTCCACACAGCCTGCACAGCTCCGGGTGTTAGTAAACCGCTGAAGATTTATTTGACTCTTTCAGCCACACTTTATGTATTCCTAGGATATATATATATAATTGTAATTTTTTTATTGTTTAAACTATTATTTGAATTTTTTGTGTGGTAATAATTTCACATTTAAGTTATAATAATAAATAATATTCAATACATTATGTATATCAAAGCCAAACAAAATATGATGTCCAATAACCCAAACATTCATGGTTTGATGAACTCCATGTATCATTGAGATGATTTAAAGCAAAGGCACCACAGATAATGGACTGGAGTTGACTTGCTTGTTGTATGTGGGCACAGCGCCACTACGTCCAGACGGAACTCTAACGTGACTGGAGTGGTGTGACAGAACTTGACATGACTGAGGTGGAATGACAGGACTTTACATGACTTGTGTGATGTGACAGGACTCGGTATGACTGGAGTGGAGCGACAGGACTCGAAATGACTGGAGTGGAGTGACAGAACTCGACATGACTGGAGTGGAGTGACAGGACACGACATGACTGGAGTGGAGTGACAGAACTCGACATGACTGGAGTGGAGCGACAGGACTTGAAATGACTGGAGTGGAGCGAACCGGACTCGAAATGACTGGGGTGGAGTGACAGAACTCGCCATGACTGGAGTGGAGCGACAGGACTTGAAATGACTGGAGTGGAGCGAACCGGACTCGAAATGACTGGGGTGGAGTGACAGAACTCGACATGACTGGAGTGGAGTGACAGGACACGACATGACTGGAGTGGAGTGACAGAACTCGACATGACTGGAGTGGAGTGACAGGACTTGAAATGACTGGAGTGGGGCGAACCGGACTCGAAATGACTGGGGTGGAGTGACAGAACTCGACATGAATGGAGTGCAGTGACAGGAAACGACTTGACATGAATTGTGTGATGCGACAGGACTCGACATGACTGGAGTGGAGTGACAGGACACGACATGACTGGAGTGGAGCGAACCGGACTCAGGTCCCCCACTCCAGTCACTTTGTGCGTCTTCTATTTATTGACAAGATACGTTTGTGGCAAGACGGAAGGAACATTAGTAGATTAACTTCTGTTTGAAGCTGCACGTGTTACATGTTTGTACGACATCGATGATAAAATTTTTTTTTTGACATAACACTAACATTTAAAATATGGACAGAAATAACTGTTAAATGCTAATTGATTAAGGTGGGAATCCTTATTTATATTATTATAGTGCATTTAGTAAATGTAATTTTATTTCTTTAGTTTAGGTTTACATTTTTTAATTCTTAGTTATATTAATACATTGAGCAATGAAATTATCGCTGTTTTATTTGATGTGACGTAAGAAATTACTGTAAGATACGTTTATTTCAGTGTTACTTTCCCGATTAGATTAAAAATTATTTGTCACGCCCTGAGATATACCGATTCAAAAAGTTGAAAAAGTTGTGTTCATAATATGCATAAGCACGCCGCGTATATACATCACTGAAGATGTAAAATATTTTCTTATCGGTCTGTATAACTTATACAAACAAAATAGTACAGTTATGAGAGTATCAACTCGAAAGAAACCCAGTCCCTCATTTTATACGCCAGTGTAACCTTGAGCGACATCTTTTCTCCTATTCAATTGTCCGCGTGGCAAGGTTCGTATACATGCTTTTTTTTTCCAAGGCCTATTAGACGAAATACTAGTCTCCAACGTTCCTTCGTAGTTAAAACATCGCTGTTAGGACAATTTACTTGCACCCAGCAGAAAAAAGAAGAAGAAGAGGAACAAGAAGAACAAGAAAAAGAACATAAAGAAGCATAAGTATTAGATGATTACAAATAATTTTCCCCAATTTCTTAAAATTCACACCGCTTTCATCATTTCCAATAGTACCATTTTGTATTATGAAATAATATTGAATTAAGCAGGATCACAATAGATGGTGGAATAGGCCTACCGGGGAAACCACGTTTAAAAAAAAAAAAAAAACGCGCCAAATACACTAACCCATAGGTGCCGTGGAAACGTGTACATATTACGAAGAATACAACTTTTTCAACTTTTTGAATCCTTATAACTCAGACACGGTGACTGTTAGGAGAAAAAAAAAGTAAAAACAATTTGTATAGATGATTGCATAATATACAATTTTGGTCTGATCTATTTTTATGATAAAACTGACCGGTTGCCTGAAAAACGCAAAAAAACCCATATTAGCGAACTTTTACCTTGAATAAAATTTTTTGCAAATGTCGGATCGATGGAAACTTTTCAAATTTCATTTATAATGATGTTCCGAACAATCGTACAAATTTTCATCTCTATGCGAATTTTTGTAACCTTGCATGTCTAGCTTTACCGGGATAATCGGCGGGAGCAGAATATGTAAGTGTGATCCGCATCCAGAAATATTGTTATTTGCAAAGCGACTGTTTTATTTATCAGTATATTTATCACGCTCGGCTTTTAAGTGAATTATACGTTTAATTCCGTGTCCGAGTTTTTAATCATAAGTTTATTTGCAACACATGACTGGCGAGTACTGAAAGTATCCTTCGATATCGTATCATTCAAATAAATCAGTTTTTATTTCATAAACATATTTAAAAAAATTGTATTTTTGGTTTTTAAATGATTGTTGCTCTGCGATAAAAATTGTCTATTAATACTCGACTGATCTTAAACTATCATCGTAATGTGAATAATACATACAAAAATTAAAATATTATTTGCTCAGAAATAAAAATAATCATTTGTCATTTGTAGTACCAAAACTTTAGTTATTAAAAACTTTTTTTCAACAAAGAATGGTTCTGGATGAATACCAGACTGTCATAGTTATACAGTAAGTTGCTATGATGGGCTAGCTGGGTTTTAGCCCTTGGGAAGTATTCAGAATAATTACAAACATTAAATATTATATTTTAAACTAGGAAATACAAATATAGAAATTGGTTTTACTCACGAGAAATTCATTTTGCATCTGTTCTTCGACGATACACTATAAACACAAGAATAACCAATATTAAAACCTTCTGGGGGGGAAACATATGTTAACAATTTTAGAGAAAATTCATAAATATCAATGTTACCTATCCTTTAGGTTTAGGATGCAAACCACATTATTAAAATTAAATTTGTTTTCGATTCCATGCATGTGCTGAACAGAAATGATAAATCATTGCCATATACATACATTTTCTGTAAAATATTCAAGCATCTACAATAAAAATAATTTCATTGCATTGAATTAAACAATAAAAAGCGTCACTATTAAGTTTTTAAACAGTTCTGCTTACCCTAACCCTTTCTTCGGGATCATCTGGAAAAAAAGGAAAAAAAACATTACTACGTATTTTTCACAAAAAATAATATATTTATGGTTACAGGCATGGGCGCAAATCTGTAGGATTTCCAGGGGGGGGGGGGGGCGTGAATTCTGTGGTTTAAGAATTTTGCGCTAGAGGTCAACCGAAACAAGTCTTCTAGATGATAAGCTCGTATGTTATACACTTTATTTTTACGTAAGTGATATTAACAATAAAGCGGAGCAACATATGTTTTAGTAATTATTAATTAATGACTATAAGAAGTGATCTCTCAAACATGTTTGAATAATTTCCTAACCTAAATACATAAAATATCCATGAAAAAATCTATAAAAATAATATACGTGAATATAATGCAAATAGATAACACCCCATCCATACATTACCATTTTCCAAAAGTGTTTATTCTAATTTCAGATCTTGAAGCAAAATGTCAGCTTCACCGTAGAGACCGATTAAGTTGCTAAGAAAATCAGTAAAAATTTAATATTAGGGTAACAGATCTTATTAAAATCATCTCAATCTGACGAAGTTTGAGATGTAAAGAGTGGGGTTACATTTTAAGGCTTCCGTACCCAAAGGGTAAAACGGGACCCTATTACTAAGACTCCGCTGTCCGTCCGTCTGTCTGTCTGTCTGTCCGTCTGCCACCAGGCTGTATCTCATGAACCGTGATAGTTAGACACAACAAATACTAAAAGCATAGTAAAATAAATATTCAAGGGTGCTCCCATACAACCAACGTGATTTTTTTGTTCGTTTTTGCTCGATATTGAAAACGGCAACATGTAGACGCTTGAAATATTCACAGAATATTTAGTTATATATTCACTTTAAAATAAATGATTAAATAAAAATAAAATAAATATTTAAGTGGGGCTCCCATACAACAGACATGATTTTTTTGCCGTTTTTATAGATAATGGTACGGAACCCTTCGTGCGCGAGTTCGACTCGCACTGTGTCGGGTTTTTTTTTATGCCACATCACATAATTATTACTGCGATTCAAATGCTGTTCGTGAAATTTTTTGTTCACAGTTTTTGATGCGCCCTAAAAACCCAAAGCGCCAAAGCTAATAAACAGATCAACATCAAATGAACGATCGAATCATATTAAAACCCTTAAAAACTGTTTTATTTAGTAAAGGCATCAACCAGGTATAAAAGAAAAAAAAATAACTTAATGACACAAATGAAACATCTCGGAGATAGAACTATGAAATTTATCCTACAGCTAATTGAACCACATACATTTATCGGCTTATATTTAGTATAATCAGTATTTTGGCAGTGAATTATTTAATTAAAATATGCCGCTTGATAAGGTATTAAAGAGACGCGTTTGCTTCCTTATTAACTTAAATACGAATGTGTAACGTTTAAATAATTCTTTCTCTTTCTTACTTCTGTTTTCTCGTGCAGTGTTGCAGTTATCAAATAACTAATGTTATAAAGTGATTATCGGCCATGAATTGTGAAAATTATCGTTTGATAATAAAAGGGGAGTGATTTTATATTCCATATTGACGAGGAAAATTTTTTTCCCCTGTATATTCACATGTAATGTACAGAGCAGCTAGCCTTACAGAATGGAGAAGAGCTAAAAAATTCCAGAAAATGGTATATAAGTTAAAGTTCGTAAATAAACTAAATTCTGCTATAATTACTGTTAAAGTATTAAGTTGTTTATTTACTGGAAAAAATAACGTTTCATAATCACTTAAATAAAATATATTACCTAACTAATAGTCACTACTTATAAAACAATCAAGCTTACCAGGTGAGAATCAGATTCTGTTTTCCGTTTCTTCCGCGTCACGAACTTATCCATGTTGATGTTTGCCAAGAAAGCAGAAGACTGGCGCACACGAGAGCAAAACCACTTTAAAAGCAGACTACCTGAAACCTATAATACTGTCGTTTCAGAGGACAAGGTAGTGTGTGTAACAATGGGGAGGAAATGCTAACGGAACCCTACCCTAGCTTCGTCCTTTGGAATGAACGGTTTCTAGGAATTAAGGGTTTCAAAGTTCTCACTGGAAAACTCCATACCATGGCTTTCGCAGAAGGGGTAAGGGAAAATAACTACGGAACTCGAAGGTAGGAATGTAAAGCATGTCAAAGTGTCTGTCGTCGTTGTAAATAATAATCTGATATATATGTTGTGTACACCATTAACTTTAAAATCACGAAGTGTGCCCCCCCCCCCCCCAAGGAGGGGCCCATTAATTCCAGGGGGGCTGGGCCCCCCTGCCCCCCGGGATCTACGCCCATGGTTACAGGGACCAATTTTAAACACTTTGCCCAAAATGGATCGATGAACTTTCTATAAGAGGCGAGGTGATGTATACTGGGTAATTTTATAAACACTGGAACCATATCCTTAAAAGATCCGAGCTTTATCCAAAACCTGACTTATTTCATGTATTTTAAACACCACTCCAGGCAAATGCAAGGATGTCTGCTTACCAATGAATTATAAACACCTGGTTCCTTTGCCAATAGTTTGAATTGAGTAGTTGTCCTCTGTATTAAGAGTAGCCAGACAGTTAAAGCAAAACCTAGATATCGCGAGGACATAAATAATTCGAGCAAAAAAAATATTGTTTGTAATGGCACAGTTTTGAGGACTAAGAGTGAATTATATTTTGCAAGTTTCCTTGCTAATCGCCTGTGGAAAAACGAATGCGACCATAAGTGGTTGTAGAATACACCAAGTGGGAGTGAACTCGTTTTTACCTTTGAAATACCTGCTTTATTTGCCTTTATTTCTTAATTTATTTTTACTTCCAGTTTAACTATAAAAAAATTTCTTTGAATTTTTTTTGAATAAGTTGATTTTTAACTCTTATTAGAGGCTTCAAAAACCGGTGTTAACCACGGGAGCTATGAAGTAAAGGAAACGATTTGTGTAATCTCTTGCCATTTTAATAATTTACATTAAAGTGAATACGACCCACCACAGCTTTTACCATTATATAAGCAATTAATTAGTTTTATTTAAGTTCTCCGCTAATTAACTGACGATGTGTTGTTAGAATTATTGATTAACAACATTATATTATTTTTAAAATTATTTATAGCGAGTGCCATTCAAGCTAACAAACCAACTTATAACAGAACTATTTATACATCTTCTAACTGTGCTGCGAAATTATAATTTTTCATCCAGAGTGACTTCATCTTCAGGGCAGATGAATACTCCACAGACTAAAACAGTTATATTTAAAACACATGAATATTAAAGGATAAGCCTGAAATGTACACCGCCTGCTATAACCAAGTGAGTGGCCAGTTGACTGCCCGGCGTGATCAGACAGAGAGAGTTAGTTCTCAACTAGCGAACTAACTTGCGAGTAGTAGGCTAGTGTTACCAAGGAATTACTCTTAAACGCGAAGCAACTATTGCATGAATAATTATTAGTTTCCTGCGTTCCTTGGCTATTTCTTACCACAATTTCAAAGAAAGTGTATGAATAAGCATTAATTTACAGATCAAAATTAAGCAAGTGGAATCAAATAATCTAAGGCAACACTCCACAAAATAATTCTAGGTAATTAAGAGCCACGATTATATCGTGTGTGCTTCCGTCCTATGCATACTCTAGCATAATATTAGAGTGGTTATTGGACAAAAAACTAAGTTCAGAGCCTGGTAATAGTTTCGAATAGTTTGCACATTTTTACTTTTGTCTGTAAATGTTACAGAACGTGTCATTATAACTGTGGTACAATTGTTAAGCTATTACATTTTAATTTGTGCCTCAAACATAGTTTGCTACCGGATGAATGAGTGAAGACTTCATGCATCTACGATGATAAAATAGCAAAACAATTTTTAACTTCTATACCTCGTTAACGATACACATTTTGCGAATTTTAATTGACGCTACCCAAGGAATGATTGACTAAATGCAGTTTTTTGGACATACGACATTGCAGTTTTGCACTGTTTGTTATGGAAAAAATCCGAAAATCAAAAATTATTAAAATTTTTAAGAAAAGACTGAATCAGCTGATGTCGGACAAACAGAACCAACGATGAAACAAAACAAGTATTATGAACACCACAATGACGACAGCACGGACCCAATTTGGCGTATGTCCAAAAATACTGCATTTAATCAAAATTACCCATTGCATGAATCATTTAAAAAACGTAAATAATTGACGTGTCACGACAAGAAGAAAAAAACTTTCATTTCTTTAAATTAATAGTGCAAATATACATAGTACAGTGTCTTTGTAAATATCGCCAAAGTGCTAAAGAAATGAGATCGGAATCACGGAACTTAAAAACCCATTAGTAGGGACTGGAAAAATTCGCGGGTTCACTGACCTCCAGGCTAGACTCCACGATCCTGTGCACACTCGGGCAAACGTCGCCTGTTCATTGGCTGCTGACTTGTGAGGCGTCTCAATTGGGAGACTCGTGATTCGACACCGCTTTGACTGAGGGTCTATAATTGGCCCACAGTCCTCCAGGTTAACAGCGAACCAATCAATGGCAGAAGTTTCATAAAAGTACAGCTATTTGCTTTCTAGCATATCGCGGAAATGAATCCGCGAATTTTTCCGGTCTCTACCCATTAGTAGAGACAGGAAAAATTCGCGGGTTCATTTCGCGATAGGCTATAATCCAAGTACGCGTAACTTGTTGCCGCTTCAGTGATTGGAACACAGTTTGCCTGAAGGACTGTGAGCCAATGAATGATCCTCAACGTAAGAAGTCTCGAATCATAAGCATCCCAGTTAGCAGGTGTCACGAGTCAGTAGCCAATGAGCTGGTGTAATATTCCCGCGTACATAGAGGATCGTGGAGTCCATCCTAGAGGTCATTCAAACCGCGAATTTTTCCAGTCCCTACCCATTAGTCACGCGTGATTTTCCGATGATACAAGACCAGTGCCCATTTGGTAGTGAACTTTGCTGGTTCCTGGCAGGGGGTCACATACTGCGAAGTTCACTTGAAACTATCTCCAGCATAGTCGACTTGCCTGGTCGTGGTAGCTCATGCCGGGGAGCTCTGCGTGGTATTCTGACCAGGCGTCCTGATCCTTCGTGCCGACGATGTTCTTCCTCCGAAGAATTGTTCGCCGAAGACCAGGAAGACCTGTGGTGTCCATGTCCTCTATGCGTATGTCCGCGTCTTTCGTGTGATCCACGGTGTCTGTGAGGTCTCTCGTCCAGAAGCTCTATAGTTCTTCCGCAGCACACCCTGTTCATCCACTGCGAGCAACATCTCCACCAAATAAGTTATCCACGCCAGGAGTATGTCTCAAACGCAACTCACTATCGCTAGGGGGGGACAGGGGCGTAGACTGGGGGGGGGGGTTAGGGGTTATAACCCTCCACCTTAGCCACCCTTTTTTTTCTTATCTGAAAGCAGGTTAGCCTGTAAGCCTGGGTGTCTTACTGCTATCACCGGCCACTGCACTGGAGGGGAAGAGTAAGCGAGCCCTACCGATTCTCCTTCCCTTCCCCTACCCCTGTCGCGAGCAGAAGCTATGAGGTTGTGACGCCGTGACGGGTCCCAAGTTTTCCAATATCTTACACCTATTTTATTTAACTAGCGCGGTAATTATATGCAGGTGGTCAATTAATGCACTGAAAGAGCAGTTTTTTAAGGTAAGCATAAATTTCAGAAAAATTTTTTCCAAGATTAGACAGCTATACGTATCATGATCTCGAGTTAGTCCACTAGAGTGGTTGTGCGTGATCCTGAAGGTGAAACCAAAAATGTAGTTTACAATAAACCTTCAATATATCTTAAATTTGATCAACACATAAAAACAGTAATTGACTTTATTTTATTTATAAACAACATTTGCAAATTATTCCGTCCATGAGATCAGCTAGTCGTAGGTACATTAAATGAAATTATAATCTGGCAAAAAGATTTACAAGCTTTGATACTGAGAGTGTTTATAGGTATGTTATCTACTACCCCTTCTGTAGTTTGTTAGTACCTATCTATCTCTGTATATCTATCAAAATATACTTTGGATTATTTTGAAGTATAGGTATGTTGTTAGTGAGAGAAATAAAGTAATTAGTTAATAACCAGTATGGTGTCGTATTACATTAACTTTTGTGATATATTTCTACCTAGTTTTTCGTTTCATGGTCCTTAAACCATAAATTCAAATTATATATATATATTTAGAAAAACGAAAACTGCCGCAATTTTGCATAATTTACTTCCAGGTGGATAGAAAAAGCCTATAATTGATCAAAATCGTTCGATCTCAAGGCAGTAAAAATAGAGGAGGTTTTTCTAAAACACAAATATTCACTTTAAGTCCCTTAATATGAAGCAAAGTGGCAACTGTTGAATCTATTATGCCTTGTACGAGTTGTTCAGAAATTTCTAGTTTAAAAGTGTTCCTGATAATACTAAACATTAGAACAATAGGTGGAAAAAATTACGGTTAAAAACCACAAAATAAATAATTAATTTTATTAAAAACAGTATCGAATACGTTTGCATGAATGTAAATATATTTTATACCACCTAAAACGTTTGGAAAAAACAATTCTTGCCACGTTCAAATATTTACGTAAGTGTTTAATAAACGGAATTTAAATACAAAGCAACTAAAGGACAGAATATTTTACAACTTTCTTAGTAGGCACATAATGTGAGACATTTTAAAATTGTCGTAAAACTTTTAAATTTAACCTTAATGTTTGGATAAAACGTTTACTTTGTAACTGCAACCCTTAGGGTTAGGGGCAAATAAAATTTCTGATGCCTAACTTATGGGCGTAAATTGATATTTTATCTTAATTGACCAATTTCCAGTTCATGACTAAATTAATCGAATCGAGAATGTTGTAGAAAATCTACAAAACCACTTGATACATAAAAATTAAACACTTCAAACATTTTGTCTGCATAGAATATGCGATAATGTTGTATTTACCTTTTTGGAATATTCTAGAATATGAAGTTTTCAGAATTTTTTAGGCATTCCAAATTGTTAAATATATTTTCATCACGTACCTTAAGAAATATGAACCTTAAGGGGTCAGCCTCGTCAGGGGTGTATGTGTGTTAGTGAGGCGGGATGATAAGCGCGACGCTCGCTGGTGCTTCCAGCGCGGTATAGCCTCTAAGCGCAAGTCTCTGAACTGGCGCGCATTCGTCTCGTCGTCACAGGATAACTGTGAAATTTGAGCGGTGACCGTAACATTATATGGTCGATAAATGAAGATAAAGGTGTTATGCAAGTCCCTTAAGTGCTTTCAAGAATCTGTACTGATTGTTTTATGCCTAAAAATTACTCTGAAAACACGCGTTTTAGGCATTTTAACGCTTCTAAAAATACAGTTTAAAAACTTAATCCGAAATTAAAAGTACTTTTCGGTTCTCAGCGAACTCTTAAATGCTATTCGTAAATAGGCCCCACTCGGATATCTTGAGTAATTTTGAAATCGCGTTGTTTTTCCTGAAGCTCTGCACACCGTATGTGTGCCCAGGTAGGCGGGCCCCTTAAGAGGGAATATTATAACTCAGCTTTCTGCTTTCGTTTTTTATTTAAGGTTGTAGCGAGGAATTTTTTCAGAGATTCATGTATACTTGAAAATCTGATTGAGTTGTGGTCATTTCTGCATGTAGTAATTAAAAAAATATATATCACATTTGCCCTGATATTAGCATTTCGGTTTGGTTTCTAACAAAGTGTGTTATTAGATAACATTTTGCAAGATATAAGTATATCTTATCATGCTGACTTATATTTTTCATGCTTCTCAGTTTGTGGTTAGTAACCTTTGATGTGTGTTTACACTGAAGAACTAGAGAGTTATTTAAGGCAATGAAAGAAAAAAATATTAACATTATAAAAAATCAATGAACAAATCGTTTCAAACACTTTTCAACTATTACATCTACTAAAAAAAATCAAATAAAACTAATTTTTGACAGACTAAAGTGCAATTACAAATTTTTAAATAAGTCGTAGTTTAACGCTGTCAGTTATTATGATACTTTTATACTTACTGGACTTCCTATATCTGGTATTTCGGAACAGTTGACTTCCCTCTTCCTTATCCAATGTGGTTCCTCTTCACTGCCCAAAGCATAGTCTTGGAACGATGCCGCCTGCAAGAAAGATAACACATCTATATTGTAAATACACTTTAAGGTAAGTTTGAATAAGTTTTTTTTGTTACTTAAGAGATGAAGAAATAAAAAACTGGTTTAAGTTCATTGGTCGAAATCTTTATTTATAATATCTGCTTGACCAAACTTCACTCATAAGAATAAACTGAAATAATAATATGCTTAAAATATATGTATTCCTAGGCAAATAAATTTAAATAATTGTTTTACAAGTTAATATTTAATGAGGATAGTGTTTAAAAGAGTTTATTCTTCAGAAGACAAATTTAAATAAATCGTTTCCAAAAATGGTTCTACGATTATAAATCATGTGGTAAGTGGCTGTATTTCGTTTTGCATTACTCCGAAACACGTGAATTGTGGTAGTAATAATTTTGGGGAAAACATTTAAATTAATTTGATCTTAGAGAAACTTGTCCTTCTGTATCAATAATAATAATAATAGAATTATAATAATAAAGCTAAGAAGCTAAAACTATTCTAGCGAAATGACGTTTAAAAACTGTAGAGTAGTTGCTAGAAATATTTTGCTTTAGCGATAATACTTTTAGATGGTATTGCTGACATGTTTTCTTTTGTATTTGTGATAAAAAATTCGTTAAAATACATCGGTAAAACTGACATACAAAATTACACCAATTACGGTTTCATTGAATCTGATGTTATTTACTGTTTCAACGGTGTAGCAAAGTCAACAGCTGCATTTGAGAAGTTGTAGCTGGAAAACTGTAAGAAATTAATGTTCGGAATTAAATTTCTCAAGTTATTATCAGTTCTTTAGAAATTTACATAAATTAAGTAAGAATGAATTTTAACGTTGTTCTGAAAATATAAATTAAAAAGTAAACCAAGTTAAAATCACAAAAAAAAATTCTGTGTTTATGAAAATTTATTTATTTTTGTATAACATATTTGTGCAACGATTTATAAGCCACAAACGGAAATATAAATTCGAACATTATTCATTAAGATTGTAATTTACAGGCAAAGGGGATAAAAATTATTAACAACTAGCTGCAATCCCTGGCGTCGCCCGGGCTGAACACTTGTCCGTGAGTTAAAGCCAAATGGGTAGCGCCATATGACAGTGTGGTGGGCATAGGCAAAATGACACGCAATATACTGTTAGTATGTCTATGACATATGATTTTCTGTTTACCCGTGGTGATCGGTTGAACGGTCCACTTGGTGTATTAACTTGCTTTTTGGTGTTATATCGCAATTTACCATTTAATTTTGTCCCTACCAATGAGTCAACACATCAAATTTTTCAATCAACCAAACTAAAAACCAAAATTGAGATCTAAATCAGGGTTTTACACTCTTACTGCAGCCAATTCCACGACTCCTCTTTGTCCCATATGTATTATCTTCCTGACACATTATCATCACTTATCTGGCACACATTACTTATCAAAAAACAAATCAACACCATGTGAACAATTCTGCCTGTCAGAAAATGAAAACCAATAAAACATATATATAATATTATCATATTATATTTATATCGCAGAGGCTACCGCCCCCTCGCCCCTCATGACCGCCAACCACATCATACATGCGCGTACAATACTTAATACTTATTTGGCTACAACACTAATACCTACATTTTAAATATCGCGATATCTTTAGAATAAAACGTCCGAATTGAATACTTAAAAAAGTTCTAGAAAGGTATTGAATTAGTCTTGAATATGCAGTAATTTATTTTGATAAGTATTAATACCAAGGTACACAATAAAGAGTTTTTGAAGCGTCGGCATTTTAATTATTTAAAAAAATAAAAGAAAACACTAATTGTGAGATAACTACAATAGTTAGACATATGGTTACGCGATATTTTTTGAAGACAATTATTTGTTCTGCAAAGTGGTAGTACATTGTTTTGTTCTATAATCAATAGGTTTCGCAGCGTTCGCCGTGTAAGGATTTTTTCGGGTCATTTTTTACACCTTGGGTTACCTTATTGGACTTTTAGTAAGGATACATAATGTTATTGATAATATTATATAGCCTATAGCCTTTCTCGATAAATGTACTATCCAACACTGAAAGAATTTTTCAAATCGGACCAGTGGTTCCTGAGATTAGAGCGTTCAAACAAACAAACAAACAAACTCTTCAGCTTTATAATATTAGTATAGATAATATTTTTTGCGTAGATGTTTAAATTATTGTTTGCGGTTTCACCTTCATTTGGAAAAATTTATGAGCTACTGAAGTAAATAAGAAAGTTAACTGTATATTCAAATATTAAAATATAAAAATTAAGTTATCGAAAGTAAAGAATTTTCTGCAGTTGTAAAAATTGTTTGTGTTGTAGTACAGTCTCAACATACGTATGCAATGGTTGGTAAGCTCTGAATACTTAATTAAGTCGTAGTGTCAAATTGTTTGTAATTTTGTTTTAAATAAAATCTTTAGACAGATACTATTCGTTAAACTCAAATGGAAACACGGGAAAATAAACGTCAAGAAACTAATCTTCTTTAATTGCTATCTCTACTCGAACATCAACAGCTGAAGAAAATCAAGTACTAATGGGTTGCATAATATCGCACACCTCTCATAATACTGAGGCTTTAGCTACGATACGGGCGCATGCTGCTTAAGTTTTCTATCGAGATTGGGTAGTACTATAACGTTTTATATAACGTACATATAATCGTTACAATATAAAGTTGAAGTATAGATATTTTCAACACTAAACTGCCAGATACTCGTGAAATATAAGAAATACAAGATGGATGGAAAGAAATCATAAGAAAATAAAGGTATTAATTCTGAAGATAAAAGAAAGGATAAAATGCATTTAACCGTTTCAGTTCACTGTTCAGCGAAACCTATGATATTTAACGATATATGTACAGCAAAATCTTTCAAATTTGGCAGAATTATCAGCTGGATTAATTTGGTTGTGATACAATGAGGTAAGCTCTGCAACACATACACTGTTATGAAAGTGCCAAATGATGTAGCAGACAAAGAAAAAAGGTTTTGGATCAGTCTATAGTCTCAGGTAGGTTTCTAAGGTGATATTTACGTACGTTGGGAGAAAAAAAAATGGATCGAAGACAGCATTTCAAGAATATCGATTTTAATCTCCACTAATCCATAAGAATCAATCGGCCAAATTTCATGATAATTTTCAGAAAAAAATTTAAATAAAATCTAAATACTTTTTATAATGATATGTAGTAACACTTAAGAATAACATGCACAGACTTTTTGTATGATTTGCATAAATTATTCATTGAAATCGATTACCTCATATTTGTTTATAATGTAGTCAAACTTATTTTTTGAAACGTTAAAAAAATATAGCTTTAAAATTCTACATCTCCTTTGAGCTGACATTAAAAAATTGTATTATTTAATTCGTTATAAGATACAATGTGATTGAGTTAACTACTCAATGACAAGAATGATTTTGTAAGTCAATTAGGAAAATATTCATATTATTTGAAGTAGTGTAGTTGCGTTTACTCACCAGAGCAGCGGCAAACAGGGTTATCGCAGCGGTCTTCATGATGGTTTGATAGCAACCCACGATGGTCGCACTGTATTTATACTGTTGGTAAGTTCGCACCCCGACCGCTAGGTGCGCTGTTTTTGCGTTTGCGCAAGTGCTTCGTCGTTAATAAACCCTTCATCATAAACGTGGGCGAGGAATAATTCAAGATGCGGCTATTTACAGGGGGATGGTCATATCTGTATGATTACATGGTAATTGTGTGAAGCCATTTTTTTCCTTAGATAATTTTTGCGTCATGTTGGTAAGGCATCCAAAACATTGGCGAAAGTGTAGGTTTTTTTTTGCATTGTAAAAACAGTTTTAAATAATTTTTATTTTCATGTTTATTTATTTTCTGTTTCAACCACGCAGATTCTAGCTCATACTTACTAATCATCAGACGTTATAAAGCATAATTTACGCAAGTGTTTTGCACGGAAAAAATTACGATGACGATGATAAAAAGTGACTTAAACCACGTCACAACATGCTGTTTTCTGACATTTCCTCAATCCACGGCAATTTACTGGATTTCTTGGTTATTATCATATACACTTCCGGTATGTGAGATGCGGCATGTGAGATGCGTATGAAATGTAGTTCGAAGATGGAGTAGTGGACACCAAAATACGAAATATTTATACGTTCTTTAGTTCATTATTGCAACGGAGAATATTGATTTAAAAGTATTCTTTTCGACATGCTCTGTATCTGTCGATACTCTGTTTTATATAAAGAACCATCAAAATGGACAAACAAATATTAATACGCAAACACACAATAAAAAAACAAGACAAAATCAGCCGATGTCTTTTTTAAAATGAATATTCACCACATAGAATTCCGTTGAAGGAATCGATCGGAAAAAAAATATCACGGCACAGACAAAAACAGTGAGCTGACAACAAGAAGAGTAAATAAAAACAAAACCAACATTGGACAACACAGTACATCCTTGGGTTCATCTGTGCATCTCTGTGTTGTTGTGCTGTAGAGGTTACCTATCTATTTTGTATAATCGTTGTTTTTGTTTCCTATTTGTCGCTCTGTTACAGAAGGTTGGTGTTTGTGCGTTTTTTTCTGTTCTTGTTACAAATGTTTCATTAATTTTCAACTCACTGTATTCGTATGTGCAGTGAATTTTTTTCTGACTTAAAACCGTCCACAAAATTCTCTGTGCTGTCTATTTTACACCTTACAACTGCTGATTTTGACTTGTTTTTCGGTGTTTGTGTATTAAATTTTCTTGTCCATTCCTGTGGTGTATCTATGACATACAATCTAACAAGCCATGGTGTATGTTCAACAATTTTTAAAGTTTTTTTTGAATGGTGCAAAATTGTGATATTATTGCAAATAAATGGCTTCAAATACACTGTAAATAAATTTTATAATGTTTGTGGCAGCAGAGTGTCTAACGAAGTCAATGTAATTATATATCTTCATGGGAAACACACATAACATAGAAGATTCTATCTTGTGTGTTTCTAAGTTATGTGTTTCTAAGTTGTGACAGCACCCCTATCTCCATGTGTTAATGTGTTCTATATCAAATTAATTATAAGACAATTGCTATGGTTTGGTAAATATGTCATAGCGGTTGGTATAATTTTACCCTATAATTTATAAATTGACATATGCGTGCATGTGTATTTTAACCAGGAAATGTCATCTAATTTTAGTGCATCGTTAAGTAAAACTACAATAGCAATTACAATATAAATTTGCACTATTGACCACAATATTTTATTATTTTTTGGAGATTATACGTAGCTGTTAATGAATATAGTGTGTTTAAAAACGAGTTATATTTTATCACTTTTGATTGTTCAAGTATAAACACTTCTAAAAATCTAAGTGCATTAGGAGAGTTTCAAACACATGACCTCTTTGTTGTTAGTCTACCAAGTGGTCAACGTGCACACTAATAAATCTTTGGTTTACGGGAGCACCAATTATTAACCTAATGTAATTAAATGGGGCGTTGCCAGTATTAATTAATTGTCAAATAAATTTATTTCGCAGTTCCTTGGACGTAGTAAATTTACGCTGGCAAATAGTTTATACTTTTACAATAACATATATTTGTGTACCTGCAACTACAGTCAAAAAAAAATGATCACTGATTAATTTAACACTTTATAAATAAGTAATTTCTTCTGTACATCTGTATGTATAATTTAACACATAGGCCTAAGTTAGTGTAATGAAAGATGAACATTCGTGTAGGCTATATTAAGAGAAGCCTGTAGCAAAATTGGTATTTTCTAGGAACATGTCTTTAAAAATCACACCAAGTGTAATAGTTAAAAAAAAAAGACAAAAAAAAATTTAAACTACAAAACATTTATCTTTGTAATTTCACAATTTACAGTGTACGTCACGGCATGATATCTCCTGATAATACCTTACTAATTTTAAACACCGATATTTGAAGGGCATGGGGGGAAAAATGGTAACCCACATATTGGACATTTTTGAGCTATATGCAGGAACACAATGGTACACTCATACTGTACAGACAGATACTAGAGATAATATCTTTGAAAGGTTTGTGCAATGGGAGTGCATGACTTGATGTAGGCTTTTGGACATACGCCATTGCTTAGCAAGCAATGGCGTATGTCCAAAAGCCTACATCAAGTCAGATACTAGAGATTTAGCCTTACGACCACAGATGGCAGCACAATGCAGTATTGATTCTATGGTAAGCCACATTGTTGGGCAAAACATAATGGTAAGCCACAAAGTAAAATGGACGCCACAGCTGGTTGCAGTAGGAGTAGCACTAATGATTCAAGGATGTTACAAGAAGTTTTTAATGAAGATAGTGATGGTGAATTGTTTGACGATGACGAAAATGATCCAGATTACAGTTTACCTACAAAGGAACAGCGTATCTGCTTAAATGTTTCAAGTGGAAGTGAGGTTAGTGTGGTTTTATGTTCATTGCTTCCCTTTGAGGGTTACCATTTTCTTCTTGCTAAATAATTTGCACAATTAATCTGTAGTTTTAACATAGTTTAACATTTTTAAGAAATGTCTTATGACCAACTTTAAATTAATTATATATTCATAAATATTTCTAGGCTATAACATAATTTAAACATGTCCATAAAATTATTTTATGTCCAGATTTAGGGTTACCATTTTATTTCTTATTAGAGTTATATGGTTACCATGTTAATACTGCAACAAGGAGCATCACATTGGTTGAGGTTACTGTATGTGTTGTCTGTGATTATAAAGCTCTACATTAAAACCCTGTTGTTTTACAGTGTGAAAATAGTACTCAGGCCAATCCTGAAACGGTGAAAAATGAAATAAAGAAGAAAACGTCAAGAAAAAGAAAGAAAACTATGAATAAACAACAGAAGAATAAATTGGCTAGGTATAGTGGACTACAATATTAAACAAAGAATGGTGTGATTACACATGAAAAAATTGTCGGTGACCCGTGCAAGTGCCGTAGAATGTGTTTTGAAAAGCTTGGGGAGGAACACATTGTTGCCATACATAAATTATTTTGGGAAATGGGATGCTTTAGTCTTCAAAATTCTTATTTGTTTAGTTCAATGCATGTAGAACATGTTAAAAGAAGGTACACGGGTAACAAAAGCAGTAGGCGTAATAATACGATTACCTACAGTGTTAAGAAGAATGGTCTGAACATTGACATCTGTAAGATTGCATTTTTTAATGTACATGGACTCCAGAACAACAGAGGCCGATTAGAACATTTGCAGGCAAAAATGCGAGCAGGGGCTTCTACTGCTCCACAAGACACACGTGGAAAGCACAAGAACATGCCTCATGCCTGTTCACAGGAAGATGTTCAACTTGTGAAAAATCACATTGAATGTATCCCTAAATACAGAAGTCACTATAGCCGAAAGGACAATGGGGATAAATTCTATGTGTCTATAGAGTACTCTATTCAGAGTTGTTATGGTCATTACAGGAATGAATACTGCACGGAAATTAAGATTAAAACCAGTCTCTTTTGACAAGTACCAACGTATTTTTATTGAAGAGTACAATATTTCATTTAAATTACCGAAATCGGATACATGCCCAACATGCGACTCATATGAAGTAGAATGTAATGCTGCTAAAATAAACAAGGATACAGACAAGCTGAAGAGCATACGGATAGCAAAAGAACTGCATCTAAGGAAAGCACAAGCAGGCCAACAAAATATTAAATGGCTGACTGCAAAGGCTTCATCAGACAAGAACATTCATGTACTCACCTTTGATCTACAGCAAGCATTGCCAACACCTAAACTTTCATCAGGACCCATGTTTTACAAAATAAATCTGTGGACCTATAACTTTAGTATTCATCCTTGTGATTCGTCTCCTGGCCATTTCTTTGTTTGGGATGAAACTGTAGCTTCTAGGGGGTCTGATGAAATCTGCAGCTGTTTGAACAAGTATCTAGAGGAACACAATATTCGGGGCGATACATTAATTGCTATATCGGACAACTGCTCTGGCCAGAACAAAAACTGGAACATGATAACCTTTTGGATGTATGTAATTGCTCAAGGCCGTTTTCGTACCGTTGAAAATCACTTTCCTCTCTCAGGACACTCAATATTGCCAAGTGATCGTGATTTCAGTGTTGTGGAAAAGTATGTACGTCGACATGTGCAGTATGTGTACACGCCTCAAGACTGGGTAGAGATCTTAAAAAAAGTGTGGTCGAAAGAAACCATTTTGTGTTCATGAAATCCATTCAGATGATTTCCTGCAGTTTGGTGACATCAAAAAAATTGTTTTGTCAGAGGAATGTGACAGAGGAAGGATACAAAGTGCTTCTCCGAGAAGTTGTGTGCTTCACCCTAACAGCAGAGGAACCTGGAATCTTGAAAATATCACGGACATTTACTGGCGAATACTGGGATAGGGTCAACTTGAACAAGAGGGGTCGCCCAACTCCCTTACACAGCATTACCATAGTAAAGAAGTACTCGAGGCCTCTTCCAATAGACCCGCTGAAGGACATCATGTCTGCGCTTAAGTGGATACCCCCAGTGCACCACGATTTATACAATGCTGTGCATTCAAAGAATATGCACACAGTCAAGGATGACTATTTGGACGTATCTGAAGATGAAATGTGACTGGTGTAAATATAATTTTTTTCTTTGCAGCATAATTGCATTTTAAGTATGACATGATTAATGTACTGATTCAATGCATGAGAGACACGACATAAACATTGTTCATTATAGTTCACAAAATAACGAAACTTTCAATTTCAATTTTTTAATAAATTTCAAGCCATATTTTTTTTAAATATAATAATATTGTACGGCTATTAATTTCCTTGATGTAAGTATTTTCAGTGAAGTTTAAACAGTACGTATGTTGTATAGTAACACTCAAGAATGTTTTAACTTACATAATATGAAAATGAAAACAATGGAAACCCACATATTCATTGTACATTAACTCAACAAAATAGTAAAAAACTAATTTGGTTTATATTATTATGTATAAGATTTTATGTCATTTTTAGTACAATATTATGTACATAAATTATAAATTAACTAGCCGACCCGGCCACGCGTTGCTGTGGCTAAAGTTTTTGTTATATTACATTATAGTAAACAATCTAAGAGGAACAATAAGAGAATGTGTAATATGGTGATCTCCTTATTTGACTTTCTACTAATATAACCCTTTAGTACAATGAAATTATTTACGAACAAAGACGAAAATGTTGATGTTGGTATACAAATTCACTGGATTGAGATTTGAAGGGGAAGTACGTTGAACACAATTAATTAAAATGTTCTTACACTTGATATTAAGCAGAAATCAATAGGTACAAAATAAAAATTTATCAGATTTAATATTTCCATTTAATTTTATAACAAATATAAGTATATTACAGTATAATACAGTAAATAACATGTGACGCTTAAACTCATGAATGAGGTAGGCAAGGCAGACAGTCTTAAACTTTTAAACATTAATATCTATTTTTTTGAATTATAAATACTTTCAATTTCAATTTAATTTAACACCAATCGGTGCACAATGTTTTTGGTTAACCTGTCTTTAGCTAACACAAATAGATTCGACGGTTTCCCAACACGTGAACACGCAACATATAGTTGCCCATGAGAAAAACATGGATTTTCCAAATCTAAACCACAAATGGACATTGTTTGACCTTGAGATTTATTTATAGACATGGCGAAAGCTAAACGAATTGGAAACTGTAGCCTTTTGAAGGGTATGGTAGAATCTGATGGTATCATCGGAATACGTGGCAGCAGGACCACTTTTCCTTTAAACTTCCCAGCCAAAATGGTTGCTTCAAGAATGTTTCCGGTGATCTTTTTGATGACCAAACGCGTACCGTTACATAATTGAGGTGGATTCAAATTACGGAGGAGAATAATAGGGGAACCAATCTTTAATCGAAGATTATGTGGTGGCATTCCAGGGATATCTAATGAACTTAAAAATTCAATCGGAAAATTTACACTTTCATTTTCATCAACAACAGTATCGATTGATTTAAAAGACATCAGATCGCCTGGTAACAACTGTTGTATCTGGAAGTTAATTTCGTCAACATCAACGTTTTTGGCTGCCAAAATCGCCCGTTGACTAAGCCATTCATGATTCAAATAATTATTCTGTATATCCGGGAAAATACTCTGAATCAATTCATTTTTATCCTGAACAACAGTGCAAAAATTGTCTGGTAGTTTAATGCATTGCGTATTTGGTTGCAGTTCTATTTTACCGTTCCCAATATCTAGTAGTTGTTCGGAAAATATTTGTGCTGATGGATCATTTTGCAATTGTACTCGCATATTTATGGTCAATCGAAGTGTTTCAACACTTCGCAATAAGAATGATTGTTTCAAACATGCATTAATCTCATCCGCGAAAGTAGAGCGAGGTATAACCGGTAAGGTCTGCCGGAAGTCACCAGACAAAAGTAAGATAGCACCACCGAAAAGTTTATTATTGCTGTTTAAATCTTGCATAGTTCTGTTTAATGCTTCAAGTGAATATTTGTGTGCCATTGTGCACTCATCCAAAATTATTATAGAACTCTTCCGCAACACTGCAGCTATTCCACTATTCTTTTTGATGTTACACATTGCATCTGGTTTATTATGAACGTCCAAGCATCTGGTTTATTATGAACGTCCAATGGCAGCTTGAATGTTGAATGTGCTGTTCGCCCACCATCCAGTAAAGTAGCCGCAATGCCTGACGATGCTACTGCTAATGCGATTTTTTGTTGCGACCGTATTTTGGCAAGAATCAACGATATTAAAAATGTCTTACCGGTTCCACCGGGTGCATCCAAGAAAAAAAACCGCCTTGTTCAGCAGCAACAGCCAGCATAATCCGATCATAAATAATTTTTTGTTCTGCTGTCAGTAATGGTTCACTGTTCATGATAATTGTTGCTAAACTTCCATGGTCATATTGATTTTCTCGTTGTAAATCGGTATTGACTAAGTCGGTGGCTGGACGATTAGGTGATGGCATACCATAATGATTAAGTGGTAAATTTGAAATAAGAACACATAAATCCTCGATCATGACCAATGCTTCATTGTACATCTCTGGTGTATAATCTATGTTTTTGAATTGATTTGTTTGTCTAATTCGGTGCAAGATGTCTTCTGTCATACAATTTTTATATTTTTTCCACAAAGTTTGTGCTTGCGAGGGATAACATGTCGTCAAAATAATTGCAAACAACTGACGAATGTTATTCGGTGTTGATGTCAACGCAGCATCAGCAAGCGTTAAGTCCCAATGGTTATCGTCTTCTAGCAATTGCAGTTCACGACATGCATCCTGGTATGTATTGAATACTCGACCATTAACTGTTCGTAAAAATTCAAAAGACGTTGGTCCGGGAACATTCACCAATAACAAACGTAAATAGAAGCACTCACGTTGCTTTGGATGTACCGTGTAAAGTCTCCCCAATGTCTTAGCTTTGAATATGCCTGTAATGGAAGGATGTGGTTTTCCTTGTTTCCGTGGCTCCCATTTTTTACTGGATTTGTTCCATGTGAAATAACGTGGAACATCACCATACACCAATGTCTTCGCGAATTGGCCAAAAACATCAGGTTTTTGACACAATGTAAAAAATTCAGTTAGAGTCGTTTTCGGAGCTTCGAACGCTCTTTGGAGAACATTTTCTTCAGTGAAGTATACACGTTGACCGTTTTCAAGATGTATTGCCAGATGTTGGACAGCAGGATCTCTTTCGTGGATGGGAAAGCTGAGAATATGCCAAATAGCTTCATTGCTGCTAATGTATCTGCCCATTTGGTATCGTGCTATTTCGTCATTTTTATTTATGTTTTGTACTTCAAATATGGCCAAATCACTGCCTTTGTTTACATATTTACAAATATACTTAATTGATTTAACAGAACTGCAAAGCTCAACATTGATATGAGCTTTGTAAGTTTTTGAAAGTAGTGGTGAGTATGGTACCACCCACTGATTATCAAACTCAACTTGATTTGGAAAGTTCGGCAGTCGCATTGTAAATGTGTGGCCACCATTCTCAGTACTTCTGCGGCGATACATTGGATAACCATCAATATCCGTGATCGTGTCATTCGTATGCGGCTTTGGGAAGTTTTTTTTCCATTTTCCATTTTCCATGCACGGTGACGTCATGTTGAAAGCACCGCATGGCCCATGGATCATGTGTTTGGTGACAATATCAAATAATTCTTGATCAATTAATGGGTCTGGAATTTCGGCTGAAATTATTTGATCGATTTCTTCAGGACGGATTCTATCTTTAAGCCAAACCAAAATGTGGGCATGAGGCAAACCTCGCTTTTGCCACTCTATCGTATACAGCCAACAACGTGTGATACCAAAAATTGAATATTTAACAATAAAATCAATTAAGGATTTCAATTTTTGTTTAAAAACACGTGCAGTTAAATCATGACGATGAATGGCTTGTTGTCCTGGCAATAGTAAAGTTTGTATCTCTTCACAATTCGGATTACATGTGAATGTAATAAATAAATCCGGTCGGCCGTAATGACGTACGTAAGTCATCGCATCTTGTATGTATTCCTGCATGTTCCGTGGACTGCCGATGTAGCTTGAAGGTAAAATGAAAGCATTACCGATGTCATTGGGATTTAAATTTCCATCGATGTTTCCAGCAACAGCATCTCGTAAGTGAATATATTCTTCCGATCGTAGTTTTGCCTGGTTGAATCGAAGGAATCGCAAGCGTTCGCTTTCGACCTTAGCATACATATCAACAATGTATTGATGGAACAGCTGACGATATCGAAGGATATAATTGTCTTGATGTTGTCTAACCATTATTCGGTGTGCGTAGTAGTTCATTGAGCTAACTTTATTATTTCTGTAATCACCTAAAAAAATAAAAAATAAAATGCAATACGAAATTAAAATCTATACATACAGTAAGAAAGTAAATAGATAATTGTTAAACTTACCGGTATTTGGATCATACTGTTTGATATTAAGGTGATATTCATCTTGTCCTTGCCAAAATATCAATGGATATTGTATTGCGTCATATGAACGGTGTAGATCCGAAATCGTACTGACAGTGTTGTCTCGCCGTGTAATTTTTATAGATCTTTTGTCAACTGGATCACCAACCATGATAACAGCAACCTCATCAACAGTTGGAGCGTTGAATCTACCAGCATGTTCACCTAATGGTACTTTGTCGGCTTTTATGACGATTTGATAATTGTCATTTTGCAGTCGTGGCGAAACTCTTTTGATCAATTGAATTAGTTGATTGTGATCTTCTAAAAAATTTTCCAATAATATCACAATTGCTCTTTCCTCTGCTTGTTCAATAAAATTATACAGGCACCGAGTCGTCACGCGCTCTTCACAATCGCCCATAAAATAAATTTGAAGAAATTTCGGATTGTTATCAGGCATTGGCATCAGTGATCCGATTTTATGGTACACCTGGCCTTGAATTTTGAATGTAGTTTCAAAATTACGTCCATCGGATGCACGATCGCAAATTTTAGTTGCCCCAAATGACGTCATTTGGAAGCAAGAATTAAATTTGCGTATCTTACGCAAAAATAATTTGGAATCATCTGAATTGCCAGTAAGAAGGGATAATAAAGGCTCCGGCGGAGCGGGTAGAGGTGACAGCACAACTTTTCCTGATGCGCAGCACATGCCGGCTGCTTCATTCCGAAATTTCAATGCCTGACAATATTGACATACTTTATCCATTCCACCGATAGCAATTTTTGAATGCGCTGAGTAGTTAATATCTGGTGCATATTCAAAGGCAAGCCGAACGAATGATGCACGTGTTAATGAGCGGCTGATCCGTTGCCTTTGTCGATCTAGTACTCGTACTGTAGCTATGTTTCGTTTTCGTGCCGCTCTTGTTCTCGTAATATTCTGTTGCAGACGTTCGTCACGCTGTTCTTGAGATTCTTGTGCACGACTTTCTGCAGTCCTGATTCTTTGAGCTGCATTTCTTGTTTCGATTTGTTCTGGTAATTGCTGAGCTCTTTCAACACGTTTGCGTCGTGACCCTTTGCTGCTCGCGTTGTTGAGGTTAGATTTTTTCGGTGGCATTTGACTGAAAATAATAATTTAAACGTTTAAATATTAGAAAGAGGAACTGAAAAACATGTTATCATAGCACATTGAAATAATAAGTGCAAAATAATTTTCAATGGAGGTTAAATAAAAATAATATAAAAATTTTTGTACAATTATTGAAAAAGTGTGGGGAGCTTTGTGCCATTTTCTCATTGATATATTAATTAACTTTTATAAAACTATGTGATATTACTTACATGTATAAATTGAAATTATTGTTCCTGTGCTCCTACTGTGGCTATGTCTCGTTCTCCTGCTGCTCTTGTTCTTATGATATTCTCTTGAAGACGTTCGTTACACTGTTCTTGAGATTCTTGTGCATGACCTTCTGCTGTCCTGATTCTTTGAGCTGGATTTCTTGATTCAATTTGTTCTGCCAACTGATGGGTTCTTTTAATACGTTTGCGTCGTGCCTCTCTGGTGCTCGCGTTGTTGAGGTTAGATTTTTTCCATGGCATTTGACTGAAAATAATAAATTAATCGTTTAAATATTTGAAAAAAACAATTGAAAATCATTCTAATTAACTTTTATAATTATGTGATAATACTGACATGTACATATTTAAATTATAGTGTTTAAATAATAATTGCAATAAGAATTGAAATACTAATTTAATCGTTTAAATATAAGAAAAAAATCTGAAAAACTTGTTATCATAGCACATTGAAATAATAAGTGCTAAATATTTTTTAATAGAGGTTAAATAAAAACAATAAAAAAATATTTGTACAAGTATTGAAAAAGTGTAGGAAATTGTGTATTATTTTTGCATTGACATTTTAATTAAATTTTATAATTATGTGATAATACTTACATACATATATTCAAATTAAATTATAAAGTTTTGATCGATGAAGCACAAATAAGTAAAAAACAGGATTAATTTCACTGTATTATCTTCATTATAATATGAATTCAATTTACACTTCAGTCTAAGTAACATGCTAACACCAAAAATTTAAAAAGTGGAAATAATTGAATTATACGGTATTTCGTTCACTACAAAATAAATTTAATTAATTTTATAGCGTCAACAACACGTGGTAATTATGCTGTTAAAATGTAGCTTATATGACACGTTCGTAGATTTACCATAGCAGCGCCATCTATTAATTACTTACTCAACCCAGTCGAAAGGTATCGACATCTGTTAGAATCATTTGGAGTTAACAGATAATTGTGACTGTCAAATAATAACAGACAAATAATTAGCTGAATTATACGGTATTTCGTTCACTACAAAATAAATTTAATTAATTTTATAGCGTCAACAACACGTGGTAATTATGCTGTTAAAATGTAGCTTATATGACACGTTCGTAGATTTACCATAGCAGCGCCATCTATTGATTACTTACTCAACCCAGTCGAAAGGTATCGACATCTGTTAGAATCATTTGGAGTTAACAGATAATTGTGACTGTCAAATAATAACAGACAAATAAATAGCAATAAATTAAAATTGCGACTATAATTTGAGATTTAAACTATTCTATCTCTCAAGTTGGATCGAACTGCACATGGTGTGCGAATTTTATTATAATCGGTTAAGTGGTTTAGGAGTCCATTGAGGACAAACATTGTGACACGAGATTTATATATATTAAGATAACAATCATGATATTGACTTAATTTATGTGTCACATTTTTTCAAAACTTTACATCTTGATAACTCAGTTGTGACACATTGTGGGTTACCATTTTTTCTCCCCATGCCCTTCATTTATGTAATGGACTTTTACAGCAATCCGAAATGAGCTCTGATAAATTGCAGTCTTGTTGTCTGTAATAGCTTGGGCGTCATGCCTCGGTGGCTGGGTTCGAGATCGAACTCATCTTGCCGCATGATTTAGTTAGCGGTCACGAAGTTGTATTTAACTTTTAGATACAAATACTGGTTAGATAAGATTGATTAATAAATTTAACATTTATTGTAGCATAAACAGCATTATTAATTAAAAATATATATATTTTTAATTTTTAATACTAACTTATGATAAAATATTTTATGGAATTAGCGGAAATAAATTCCACAATTTGAAGCCCGCTTATAATCGCCTATGTCCCAACCACCTGATCCCTCTATTCAAGACCGTGTGACGTAAAGCTTCGACATTTTAGTGGAATTAGGTCCCACCATCTTGGATTTTAACCCTTTATGCTGCAATTATAATTTTGAGCTATTTATCTCAATTTTTGGAATGTCAAGGCATGAATAATATCTCCCAGAACATCTGTAACTTGTTGCAAACCACATATTTACCAACAGGCTCCAGTCTGTAATCGCCACAGAAAAACAACTTATTATATCACGCGGGTGACTTCAACTGTCATGATAAACACACCAGTTCACAAAAGTGTTGACTTCAACAAGTAGCCATAACTAAGTCCTATGCCATGTCAAGCTAAGAAAAAAAAAAATATAGCATTGAAGTTTCTTTTTAAAACGGTATCAAAATATTTGAAATTGCAAGAAATTGCAAGGCCTAATCCCAGTTTTATGATTCTCCTGTCACGATTTTCTCGACGTTTTCGAGTCACGTGTTACGCAACCATTGTTTATACGCTAGGCGGCTGTTCTGATGACTATGGACGAAGGTCGGGAATGTCACCGTTCAAGGTCAGTGTCGCAGAAGAGATTTATCGGTTACCATAAATCTCATCCAACACTTACGCAAAGAAGACGTGAAAACCCAATGCAAGCGGTGCATTCTGCATTCGGATTCACGCGGGCTTTCCGTGCGATGGGTAGGGCCATCAATAATATTAAATAATGAATTAAAAATACTATTAACTAATAACAATAAAGGAACGACACTTATTTTCATTTCACTCTTCATAATAATTATAATTAATAATATTATAGGATTATTCCCACATATTTTTACAAGAACAAAACATTTATTAATAACATCATCATTAGCACTTCCAATATGATTATCATTTATATTCTTTGGATGAAAAAAATACAGAAAAAATATTCATACATTTAGTACCAACAGGTACTCCTACAGTTTCGTGATTGGGTGAGTTTCTTTCAGGTGCGTGACTATTGTTAAAACACCAATCACAGTAATTCATTGCGGAAGCAAACGCGTACTGAGTGGCTCAGCCAAACAAGGCAACTACTTCTCTCGCAGACGGTCGCCAATCACAAGGAAGAAACCGCTGGTGCGCGTATATCTTGTTGCAGTCTCATAGGCGTTCCGCTTTATTCGCGAAAAAATGCCTGCCCCTAGCGATGGGGTTCCGGGTTCGAGTACCAGGTAAGAGGTAGAGATATATAGCAAAAAAAAAATAATAATTGGGTGTGGCTGTGTCATGGACACGGCCTTGTGTTGTACGTGAATACGTGTACGTAACAGGTAATACTTTCTATACAATATATAAAATACGCTATTTTATGTATGCTATAATCATGTTTGAACACTAAGAAGTCGCGTATAGGCCGACATTATATATGTTTTATTATTTTTTTATTATTTTAACATTATATATTTTCACTGTAACTATTTTACACTAATCTTTTATACATGCAATCGATAGACTTTGACGAGAGCCGACGATTGAAACTGGAAAGAACATCGTAGCTTCTCCGAGTCAAAAGTTAGATATACTAATTGTAAATCTCGAAACGCAATAAAATTACTTCAAAATGGCGGCGCTTCCCCCTCCACCGCGCGCGATACGTCACAGTCCTCACTTAGCGTAACGAATTCTTTGATCTTTGATCTTTGATCTACAGTGGTGTTATTAAATTTTGTATGGAGATGATAGATATGTAGCTGCAACACCAAACTATATCCCACGAATTTTGTTATCATTCGGTTTCTTGAATTGCCTCCCACTATGGAAGCAATTTTAAAGACGTATTCACGTCAAAACATGCCATTAGTCAAAGAGATGTCAGCATGTAAAAATATCTTCCAAAATATATCAATATGAAGGAGATAGTTGGCTTGCTGGTAATACAAATGAACACCAAGTAATATATGTGCAGTGCTTTAGAAAAAAAGTACGCGATTTGAAAACTACTACAGATATCGGAGTGGGATGTGTTTAAGAAAAGCATTTAAAAATACGCTGTGGGCGGATGAGTATTTAAAATTTCGTATTTTTTTTTCAAAACTTTATTTTAAAAGAGTGAAAATATCTAAAAATGAATATATATCAAAAAATGTATAGAAATACAAGTTTCTTGAAAGCTTTCAAAGAATTGGCATAAGTAGTATATAATAGGGCATCCTGCAGCTGGAATCGTAGTCAGGTGTTTGTGTCAGTGGTCGCCATCTTGGATTATGACTTCACGGCGGCCATCTTGGAAGACAATGACTTTCACCTTCAAAATTTAACATAAATTGCAAAAAATTGTCAAAAGTTTTCAAAAATTGCGAAAAATTCCTCAATATCTACAGTTTTTATAAAAACACATTTCGCAAAAAAAAAAAAATCAGAAAAATTAAATTTTTCCTGTTTCGAAGGAAAAAAATTCTTTAGGGAGAATTTTCCATTTTAATCTTCATAAATGCCAATGGCTTAAAATGCCTCTTTTAAAATCTAACTAATGCTGAGTTTTATGCGAAACCAGTGTGCTTTTGTTGTATAGCATGCGATAGCAATATATGATTTACAGAAACAGGCTGGAAACAGGACAGCAATAGTCAGCCTCACCCTTATGTTGCAGTGCAGAGGAAATGACGTACACTGTTGCCAGATTGATTCTACCAGGCTTCATAACTTTATAGATACTATAATAAGTTTTAATATTTTTAAATTTTACAATTTGTAAATTTTACTGAGACCAAAATTAGTTCCCATCGACAATTATAATCAGTGTATGTCGTTCTGAAATATAAAAAATTGGTTGTCTGTAAAGTAGGTTTACGGACGATAGTTTAACGTGACGTCATAACAAAACATTGATGAAATGATTGCATACTTTTATAAATAAAATTGAATCATTTTTATTTTAATAATAAAAGAATAAATACTTGAAATTATACTAGTAATCAGATTTTTAAAATGCCGAAATTGTTGTTGTAATCAGCGATGAAAACCACATTACCTTTTCACTTCACTATATAAACAGTCGACGAAACAGTTCAACGTGTAGATGTCTTTTAATTAATTTAAAAAACTGGCGTTTAGCTATAAAGTTTAAATATAATTAATTGTGAAGAGGTTTTCATATAACTAAACTGTAATCAAATATATATCATGAATTATATGAATCACCATAATTTTTTAGTCAATTGTAACATAACCTATTATTACTGCACTCGCCGACAGATGCTACTTTTTTTAATAATAAAAGAATAAATACTTAAAATTATACTAGTAATCAGATTCATTTTCTTACGTACATTTGACGTAGAAACACATTTATAAACAAAGTTTTAAGTTTTCATTTCTGTCGGTGCGGTGCAAGCGTACAATGAGTGTAACGGGACACAGCGTAACGGAACAATGAGCGTAACGGGACACAGAGTAACGGAACAATGTGCATAACGGGACACTTTTTCGTGCGAGCAGCCGACGTTCATCGATTTATTAGACGTTGTCACGTCCATAAATACTAAATACCAACTTTTTTTCACAGGGGTAACGATGAGCATCAGTTGGTATCTATTAATAAGGCATTCCATAAAATTGTGTGATATGCTCACATATTAAATTATTCAATATTAAATTACATTAAAAAAACATTTGAAACCAAGATAGTGTTTTTCAGTTCAATATTATTAGAAAAAAATACATATACCTACCTACATTTTCAGATGATCTCGTTGAATTACCGCAAGAAAATACATTTTCCATAATTTTCATTTAAAATTTTCCGTGGAAAATACAGTGATTCAGATACATTAAAAATATTGTTACAAAGTGGTTTCTGGCTATGTCGTGCTCTTTGAAGAATATCTGGCAAATTAGCACACCGAAACCAGTATATAGCTGGTGGCAGAAAGTGTGCATTGGAAAGAGAGAGTAAATTTCATTTTAAAGAGGGAAGCCCACAGTTGACAGGGATGATAGCCACGTCCGAACAGCGCCGAAGTCCTCCGAAATTGGCCGATTTCTCGTGAAAAAAATATTTTATTTTCATACAGTAGCTACTATAAATAACGCTAGCCTGAACAACCTTTCATTTTAGTTACGATAACATTACCTGTCAACCTACCCTCCCGGGGAAAAAAATAAAGAAATATTATTTATTAAAATGACCAAACCTAACCTAACATTTAACTTCGGTTAACTTCGGAACCGTTCGGGTCGTGGCTGTGGTCTTCACGAGCGCGGACTGCATGCTGTCCCCACGGACGTGCGCGCTGCAGCCTAAAGACGAGAGTAGGGGGAGCACACGGGTTCTATGACACTGTAAACAATCAAGTAGTAGGGGGAGCACACGGGTTCTGTGACACTGTAAACAATCAAGTAGTAGGGGGAGCACACGGGTTCTGTGACACTGTAAACAATCAAACTGGTGGGTGTGGGAAACTGACGAGACAAGGCTGTAGCTTGAGTTTGTCCGGTTGACGCATCTCGGGCGAGGTCAAGGTCGCGCAGAGACAGCGGGCGGGCGGCTTCCGTCAAAGAGCACCGACCCCAGGTCAAGTGAGGAACCAGCGCGCATGCGCAGAGGGACAGTCGCGTCGGAGGACTGCCGGGAAACTCTTGTCGTACGGCCATTCCCGGGTTCAGAGGTCACGCGTCCGGACTTGCGACCTTCTGATTCGACAGCTAAGAGATTAGGAAGTAGTGATTAAAGTTTCTATTGATGTGCGGTGTAAAAGAAAACAAAACAAACACACACACACACTTCCAAACTATTTCAGAACAATATTTAATTTTAAAAAAGTGTGCATTTACCTGTTAGAAATTACAGTGAATTTACAAATTTTTTCAACGACGAACATGCATGAGTAATGTTTTCTGTACTTTTACAAAAGGGCCCAAAAATAGTTTGAAATACTACAAGAAAGATAGTGTAACATTGTACTACAGTTGGCTATGGTTATTTTTGCACATATAAATATTTTGAGTACTTCTTACAAAAATTTCCGCATAATTTTGTGTTTTAATTGAGGTTTTTTTTAGAATAATGGAATATAAATCAAATATTCATTGTTTTATGATGCTTGTTAATGTGCACAGTTAATAATTGAAAGTTATTCAGGAAATTGTTTACAAATAAATTTAACAAAGCATAAATGGGTGGGCAAGAATCCGAAACCAGTATTACATGGAACACTATGTAAATCCACAAGTCCACAAATATCTGTAATTTTACATGAATATTTCTGTTCCATTTACAAAACAAGAATCATACTGTAGAAACTATGGTAGAATCCTATTCCGAGTATACTCGATGGTAGACCAGGTAAACACACACGTGGAATAATCGAAAATGATTTATCTGTAGTCTTATATTGTCTTTAAATGTTTTGTTAATAAATCAAGATAATTCTTGAGAATAATGCTAAATTAATTTAACACAGAAGATTCCTGGATATTTTTTTACCATCTTTATTCGTAAATTAAAGGTGAAAAATTCTAACAATTAATAAGGACTCTTTCATAATAGAATCTGAGAAATGAATGAATGACTTCTATGGTAATCTGATATGCACAGGTGGATTAATAATATTTAATAGAGCAGGTTTTCTTTTAAGAATCTCTGTAAAAATCTTATATCTCTAATTAACTTCAAGTACCTACAAACTAATGTTTTCGTATGTGTCCTTAGAATATATATATTGTCAAATAACCACTTTGTTGATATTATGGCAAAAATTATTACTGAATGACTTAATTTAGATCAGACAGTTATGTTTGCTTGCTAAATATATATTTATATACGATACATAAAATGTTAATTTGGCTAATTCGACCACATTTGTATCACGTTTCGGTGCAACATGGTTACTTTTTATATCTATGAAGGTTTAATTAACGTAAGTCAGAAATGCTGCAAAGTAGTAGTTTTTCTCAGTTTTTAGCTACAAGTATTGCTATATAGAAAGTTGCAATTTTTGTTGCGTCCGCCATTTTAAATATTGTATTCATGACCGCCATCTTTAATCTGACATCACAGTCACTTTTTTGATTCTGATACCATGTGTGCCATCTTGCCATCGTCTGCTGAAGGCCACCATTTTAAATTCCTCCATCATTGTTTCTGGTGTTTGTTTCTGGTGTTTGTTCCTAGAGAGCGCCAGCATCGCTTTGTCTAGTGAACATAAGGTCGATCTTACATTACCTTAAAATGCTGTTGTGGTCCATATTGAATCATTAAACTTAATTTTTTAGACAACATACATTGGAAGCACTGTGATTCTTACCATCACAGTTCTGGCCTCTGGGTTGGAAAACATATGCCTTTAACGGCAAAGCCATCGAGAAGATAAATAAAAGAAAAAAAATCCCTGACCAAGAGGTTATGAAGCAGTTAATATTCAGGTCACTACAGATTTTACTACGCACAATTAACAAAACGACACAAAAATTCAATAAAAAAGAAAACACACAATTGACACACCGGACACACAATTGACACACAGTAAACATACACACAAACATAGTACACGCAAATTACATGCAATGTACACTCAATACATGCGATAAACACTCAATGGACACACAGTACACACAATGGGCATGCAATGGACACACAGTATACGCAACGAACATACACAACACACAATTTTTGTTATTTTCCTTCCTTTTTGTTTATTGTGCTTACAATTGTGCTTTCTTTTCTTTGATTTTGTTTCCAATTGTGCTTTTTTTTAGTTAAATACATGTTCTGTTTGGCCTATACGTATAGCATTGTACATGGAATGGTTGGAATGTATTTCTTTTATCGGAAGAAAATTTACTTCTGTGTTAGGCAGCGCGTCAACGTATTTAATTCGTCGGACAGGTATATTGTATAGAGTCGTTTTTCGTGGAGAGTATGACTAAAAAAACTCCACAAAAGTTAATAGGAAACATAATTTAAAATTTATTTTAAGCTTCAGTTACCCTTATATTTAGCTGATTATCCATCTAACCAAAGATGGGAATATATCGCGTCAATTATTATTTTAAAAAGAAATTATTTTGAAGATTTTTTGGAATATTTCCCCGATTTTTTATGTTAATTATTTTGAATTTTCAAGATGGTGGTCAATATGTTATCATCTGCTTACTGGAGGCAGGTAGTAGAAGAATGTAAGCTTATTTTAGGACTTTCCACCATATTTATTGAGTCTATATTTTTGTATTAAATTAAATTATTTACATCACTGAGTGATCGAAACAATGACAGCAACTAATCGAATCAATGAGTACATTAATTGCATGTTTATGTAATGAATTTTAGAATTTTTTCCGAATATATAGGTTAATAAATACAGATTTACAAGATTTTTTGCCAAATGTCCAGGTGGCGGCACCACAGTAATAATAAATGATTACTGCATTCTAGCAGGTAAAAATTAAATTGACATGGTGGTAGCGCACTCTAGCAGACGAAAACAAGATGGTGGCCACCAGCAGAAGAAAACCAGATGGCGGACGTGACATCATTATAGCTGGCGATATGTATAGCATGGAATTAGTGATAAGAAGTCAGTCTGCTAGTGGCTTCCTTGGAGAAAGGATCCGTCTTGGTTTTTTGGCCCTCACATGGTTTTAACCCAGAAGGTAAATGTGTTTTTTAAATTAAAATCTATTAAAATTTGATTAATTAATTTTTCATAAATTTTAAATCTTTTCCCACTAAAATCTGAAAATAATTACAGATTTTCAAGATGGCAGTTTTAATATTATAATCCAAGATGGTGGAGTTCGTTTATATTAATTTTATTTTTTTTAATAATTTACAATTTTTTTCTATTTTCTAACATAAAAATTACAGGATTTCAGGATGACGGCCGTAATGGAAATTGCAACATAAGAGAATTTGGCATTAGATTCGTATATGGCGGAAAAGTTCTAGAAAACAAAATGGTGGGATTAAAAACGACGAAAAGTTCTAGAAAACAGAAATTTCAGATACAAGATGGCCAGTAGGGTCAAGGTCAAAGGTCATGCCCGAAGGTGAAGGTCACCCAAGATGGCTGCTGTGATGTCACAATCCTGAAGCCTATTGGTGTTTAGCATTAATTTATATTATTTTTTGGTGAGAATGACTTCAACGGTGATGATAAAGTCATCACGCTAGAGACATGCAAAATTCGCGGATTCATTTCGCGATAGGCTAGCATCAAAACAACTATACCTTCGTACTGTTTCTGCGATTGGCCCACATTTTGTCCGGGGAACTGTGAGCCAATGGGAAACACTAAACCAAGAAAGTGCCGAATTACGGACAGCCTAGTTGAGACGTCTCACGCGTCAGTAGCCAATGAACAGGTGTCATTGCCGCGAGTATTTAAAGGACTGTGGAGTCTATCCTAGAGTTCAATGAATCCGCGAATTTTGCAGGTTCTCTAGGCCCCCATCGGACACTAAGTTACGGTCTTAAAAAATCAACAAACATAAAAATTAATATGTAATCAAATATGTTAATCCAATTAAGATTCTTGATGTCGGGTGGTTGCGATCAGACAACAGTGGTTGTCATGTGCACTACACTGTTGTCACAAGGGTGAGGAGACTGCACGGTGCAAGCGAGCGTCTGGTCAGGCTTGAACGCGGCCTGCGGCCGGTCGAAACACCCGCGCCTCCTCGCACCTAGCACCATGCCACATGCAGCACCTGGCACCATGCCACATGCAGCACCTGGCACATGCTACACACGGCGCCACTTGCCACCGTGCAAGACCTGGGGCAAGCGGCTCGCGCCTCGCTGGCTCGCTCGTGACGCCGGCAGGCGCCTGGGAAGGTTCAGGCTAGGCTTCTGCGATAACCAGAGATCGGAAAAATTCGCGGATTCATTTTGCGATATGCTAGAATGAAAAAAGTTGTATTTTTATGCAACTTCTGCCATTGGTTCGCTGTTAACTTGAAGGACTCTGGGCCAATTATAGATCCTCAGTCAAAGCAGTGTCGCATCACGGGTCTCCCAATTGAGACGCCTCACAAGTCAGCAGCCAATGAACAGGCGAGTGTGCACAGAATCGCGGAGTCTTGCCTGGAGGTCATTGAACCCGCGAAATTTCCAATCTCTAGTGATAACTAGTACTGTTTTTTTCCACTTTCTAATCGAATTTCTAATCGAATATCACCACATTTACTTACAACGAATATTTTTTCTAGTCAAATTTTAACAAACAATGAAATTTTTTTTCACGCTTCAAAGAAGTCCAACAAACACCGAACCCAAAATTCAGTAAATTAAAAAAAAATACTGTTTTTTATTTGAATCGAACATTTCAACATTCACGAATATCGAATGTTTATTATAATCGGATTTTAACACAGAGTAAAATTAATAAAAGAGAGTAATATGAATGGAGCCATTATAAAGAGTTGTAAAATAATATAGCAATGCATTTTCAATTTTTTTATACCAGTCAATTTTAAGTTTGAAAGTAGTTTTGTTGATCTGAGTACATAGATATAAGATAATATTATTGATAATTTTAAATAATAACAATTGATTTTTATGTTAAATATAAAAAAAACACTTGAATAATGGTGCAGTACAGTTCTAATTTTTGAAGGAAAAAAATATCATCTGAGCATCATACATGTAACATTTATCTTCCAAAAATTTATTTTTTTAATATGTCCGACATGCATCAAATATAAAATTATTCATCAATGTCGAATATCGAATGTTTTATTCGAGTACTCGAAGTCCGCTAGTTTCCGGATGCAGTCCGCGGGCCACCAGACGTTTCGGCGGCTTTTCTGGGAGGGCGTGTGAGGGCGCCGACCGACCAATGAGAGACAGTTGAAGATGTATCGGTCGGTGTCGATCACCAGCGACCAGTGATTGGCTACAGCAGCGGGAAGACGAGATCCGAGGCATCCAGCGACTGTGTGATGTCTAGAGACCGGAAAAATTCGCGGATTCATTTCCGCGATATGCTAGAATGCAAATAATTGTATTTTTATGCAACTTCTGCCATTGGTTCGCTGTTAACCTGGAGGACAGCGGGCCAATTATAGACCCTCAGTCAAAGCAGTATCGAATCACGAGTCTCCCAATTGAGACACCTCGCAAGTCAGCAGCCAATGAACAGGCGACGTTTACCCGAGTGTGCACAGGATCGTGGAGTCTAGCCTGGAGGTCATTTAACCCGCGAATTTATCCAGTCCCTAGTGATGTCTTCGTGAACGAAGAGGAAGACTCGTGGTCACATCGGCGAGGTGTAGCTAGCGAGTGAGTAGAAGGGACAGCGGTGTTCTGACACAGTTTACGAGAGGGCATCTGCATTTGTTAAACTAGCGTTTATAATTCCACAGGCGTTAATTCATGTTATTATCACTACAGTAAATCAAATATCATTTTAATTATTGTTCGCAGGCTTTCACGGCCATTGTCTGAAGTAGCTTGGCTTCTGGGTTGTAGCCGCGTCCTTGGCGAATAATTCACTGACGTTTTGGTAGACATTGCAGTCGCCATCATCAGGGAGCAGTTACCTACTCCCTGATAATGGTGACTGAAATGTCGACCGAAACGTCGTTGAATTATTCGCCAAGGACGCGGCTACAACCCAGAAGCCAAGCTACATCATTTTAACTAACTAAATGTGTGATTATTTTGAACACTGTTTCCCCCAATTTTATCGCAATATAAAGTTAATGAATAACCAAGCATCAATAATATATGAGGTTAAATTTCTGATGTCTGAGCCAAGTGATTTTCCTAAAATATAAATTAATGACATTTTGAGATAGGACACAAACTCTTCCAAGCTGTGAAGGTGGATATTTATTAAGGTTTGCTCTCACACTCTGTAAAATGTATAACATTAATGAAGTTAGTTTAGTTTAAGAACTATTCTTGGAGATCCACACTAAATGCACTTCGAAATCTTTATTTTGTCGCTTATTGTATCACCTCGAACTTAGTTAACAGTATTTGCGACATGTTAACTGTCAATAAAATGATGTAAATGTGAACACTTGAGTTAGTTTTATTTAACGCTATAACATTGATCTTATAAAATACTGGGTTAAAACATTTGTGACCAAACATGAAAAGCAAGAACGCTCTTATGATAAATTTTTAGGAGAGCTGTCAAATTATAGAAGCCTATGGTTTTTTTTATCTTTTAGAAGTAAATGGTTACACAAAGGTCAGTGCGTCACATTTTAAAACTAAATAATGATGTTAAGTGAATAACCTGAGACCAAATAATGTAATTAAACAATAAAAATAAGATAGCTTTGGTGAAAATGTTTTTCAAGAATTTACTTTAAATACTAGTTATGACAATAAAACGTATTAAGTACACAAAATTTCGTGTGAGACCGAGAATTAGGCCATCATTTAAACATACAAATACAATATTGGTGTTAAAAAACTGACTTAAGTTGAAGGTTATTAAGGTTGTAACTCAACAGTAGAATTTACAGTAGTGATCCATCTATGAATTTATTTCTAAAGCTTTGTGTGTTCTTTAGAGCTAGAAGCAGACTGGTCAAGTCTTAATAATTATTTAATATATTATACTATATTGAACAATTTGCTACCATTTTAGTTCTACAATGTAATTATATTATTTTTTTGTTTCAATTTTTTATTTATGTTAAACATAATTATTGGTGGTTAACATCGCACTGTATGTAAATCTTATTATCTTATTATTTAGAACTAGGCTATGAATACATAAAACGTATTGCTGTATAACTAAATTTGCAAAAGTTTATATTTATGTAAAGTTGATTTTTGATCAACTTTTATAATTACTTCATCACGTGTTATTTATAAAATGCATCTTATTGCAATTGAATTCACATTTAACTTATTTTCTTTAAACTGCATGGGTATATATTTATTAGTATTTGGCTCTATACAAAAAATTATTTCACTTTAGCTGGAAACAAATTTGTTCAATTATTGAAATTATAACTATCACAATTTGACTATCAGCATTATTTTTCTTTTGTTTTACATTCTTCAATCACAATCTAAACATTAATATTTTATAGACGAATTAAAATTATGTTTGGAAGCTCTGAAAACATAGAAAAGTAGCCTTAGATGATTAAGTTTAATTGTAGTTTATATGATTTGTTGACGGTTAAAGGTTTTGGTAATCCAGTGAAGTGCGCATACTGAAGAAAGTGAAATCATTAAAATAATATAACATTTCAATAGCTTTTATTGTAAAGCTAAAAAAATACACCTGGTTATTTTATGGCTGTTGTAAATACTGGATCGTTTATATCGGGTGGCTTGGTTGCAGGAGTTATTCCAAACCGTTGATCCCAGTGGGTCTTGAATCATTCAAGTAAGTCTTCAGGTGTGAGACATGCGATGATAGTCCTGCAAAATGTACACATTGAATAGTAACAGTCAAGTCAAAGACAAAGTGATAAAGACGCCATATTTGTTTACACAGTTCACAACGCCATAAAATTTTTGTTCATTTTAATATTGGAACATTAATATTAAGGCAGCGATCAATGTCTCAGAGATGTTCAAGAGCCATGAGAATGTGGTTATTTATATAGTATTATTACAGTTGTAGCTATTTCCAAAAAAAAATAGTAAAGTGAAATATTGAAATTAAAAAATTTATAAAAGTCCAAAACTGTTGAAACCAAGATATTCGTTTATACATATCTAGGGACTGGAAAATTTCATGGTTTCAATCACCTCTAGGATAGACTCCACAGTCATATGGATACTCTAGCTTACTGGCTGCTGACTTGTGAGACGTCTCAGCTGGGTTTCCTGTGATTCGACACTCCTTTGACTGAAGATCTCTCATTGGCCCAGAGTCCTCCAGATTAACTGAGAGCCAGTGGTAGAAGGATCGTTTGAATTTTGGCTTAATCGCAAAAAAGAATCCACGATTTTTTCTGGTCTCTATACATACCCTCTTAAAGACTCAATATCGCACGCAGAATAGTTTAATTCAATTTCTCGTCATAACTATCGATTGGATTTTCCTTTGAAATTCATCACGATAGCTATCTTCCTGCCTATATAAATGATGGAGTTGAAGTACATAGAAAGAAGTTCTCCAAGGAAGACCAAGAATGAGGTGGGAAGAGCAGATAGTTAAATAACTGCAGGAGAGAGAGGAGAAGACTGGAATAAAGTGAAGGGTGAGGAATGGTGGAAAGACAGACGAATATTTTACTACTCGGCTGCCGGCTGGAAGCAGTTGATAATGATGATAATGATAATGATAAGAGCTATCTGCAATAGTAATTTAAATCATAAACTCATGCGTTTATTTGTACAGATATGTGACAATTTGCATGATTTCAGACGAAACATACAATACGAGAGAGAGAGAAACATGAAAAAAGTTGCAGGAAATATCCCTTCATTATTTTTAATGACCAAAAAAATGTATTTAATCAGCAGGCCAAGTGGGAACAATCCTCAAGCCTAGTAGTTAAAAACAGGGCTCTTTATCATAGCTGTATTACGCAAGGAAGACAGTGGACAGTACACATATCGCAAGTTTATGTGCGGCGCATTAAATAAGCTATTCTTCAAAATTTTTTTCATCATTTAGAAACTAAATAACATGCCCACTTTTAAATAGGAAATAAAAGGTTTCCAATGTTTTAAGAAATTATTTAAAAGCAGATACAATAAAAATAAAAATTAGTGTTTTGTAAACTTAGTACATTAAAAAAATTGTTTAGTAATATATATTATGTTTAATTGATGCTCTGGAAAAATTTCATTACTGCCCCACTAATATCGAGTAATGTTCTTTTGTTTAAGATGAACTGATTTTTTTAAGCTAAACATAAATTTGAAATGTGAATGTTAATCGTTCTATGGTTTTACACAGAAGCTTGGAACTAGGACTCTAGGATTATAGTTATATTAATGTCGCTCATATACTAAAGTTATGCCAGATAGCGAAATGTATTAACGACCACGGGAGCAAACGTCTAGATGAGATTTTGAACCCAAAATATAACAAATGATGCGAATAAGAATAGAAAACAAAGATATTTTTACCCACTAATTTTGCAAATTTATGTTCTGATTATATTTGGACAATATTTTCCAATGTATACTTGACATATTATTTGTGCATGTGTTTAATAATAAGAACTAGAATTAATTTTCACATGAAAAAAAAGTTCAATATTCGTTACATCTAGCCAAGATTAATTTATTGTTTATTTACACTATAACTGTACAACAATCGTTTCTATTGCTCGCTCGTACTGGCTCGTACCTTTGAATATATATACTGTATAGAAGTCGCCAGCCCAGGTTAAAATTTCTAATACGGTTTTGAGGTAGTTGGTTAATTCACCGCCCCAATCGCCACCATCTCTAGGGCATCGACTTGTGGTGGTCCCTAGCGGACAAGTGTCGAACTCTTCAAACACCCCTTCCCCCTCCCGTTGAACGAACTTGAGCTGCAGTGAATGATTGGTTGCGGGGTGCGGGGAATGACAGCGGGCGACAGTGCTGCGCTCTAACGTGTAAATAACAACTAAGACGATACAGGGCGTTACGGCAGCGCACTGCAGCGGTGAAGTTCCCAAGCTGCTCATCATACGCTTCTGAAAAACGTAGAGTAAATCCTATCCACTCGCGACTTCTATACAGTATATATATTCAAAGCTCGTACTGAGCGAGGTCAGCGCGACCTACTGAGGGGTGTCCGAAACAAGGAGAGATCGACTCACACGAGGCGACTGCTAAAGCATTGGGCTTATGGAGGAGACTAGTGCAGCGCTCTGGTGGCTTGGAAATGAACAACTACGGGGCACTGTTTCTTTGCGTGAGGCGGCAGGGGGCAGGTGTTCAGCGGGCGTTCAAACACCCAGGGGAAACAACTCGCAACTCTGCCACGAGAGTGCAGATGCGATACATTCGGAGACAGGTGTGGTGGCCTTGAGATTGGCTCGGAGTTGATGCCTGGCTGTTGAACTGGGCCTGGTTCCCTGTAAAGGTTGTAAGGGGGGATGGGAAATGTGCTACTGCCGGTGGGAAATTCTCTCGGCGTGTCGAGGGCTCAAACAAAATGAACCGTGCTCGTGCCTGAAATAGCTTGCGTAAGGCTGGCTCTCAGAACCTAGCTGCTCTAATAGCTTGCAGGACATAGCAGTTCTTGTCACGGCTCGGAGGAGAATTACAGGCGACGGACGTGCACCAAAGCGGGTATAATACGAGCGCACTTTTTGGGTCATTAGATGGTAGGCAAAATAGATTTAATGCTGGGAACGATTGGGGAGACTGGTCTGACAAAGTTTAAACTGAAGTGTACAGGAGGTGGAAAAAGTTCAAGATCTTGCAGCAAAAAAAAAAATGACAGGCGACATAATTTTTCAAAAATTCAAATTTATAATTGTGCCAAAGATACTAGTTGGCGGCAGAACTTTAACGACTTTATTGTTTCTCACTCTATTTAAAAGGTGATCTCTGAGTATTAAATTTCTCTTGCATATTTACTGTACTGACTAACCAGTTGTGCAAAGTTAATTTGTAATATTTTAACAATATCACACATTATTGATTAAAGCTATTTTTTTTCCTTAAATTTGTTTGAAAACACGAAGCCAACTGATTAAATTATTTTATCCGAATTCGAATGATTGTTCGTCTGTGGCGAAGGGTCGAGTGTAAGTGATCGACAAATTGCTTAACTTGTCGTTGAATTTTTCGTAATTAATTTTTGTTTGTGTGTGGATGAACTGGGAATATCTTACCAATATCTAGTTGTCATTGTTTTAGAGGACATATAGTCAAACTATGTTTTTCTATTTGTTTTGATCGTCTGTTTGAATTGAAAGTAAAATATTAATTTGATTTGAGGTAAGTGTTTATATATCAAATATTCTATGGCACCCAGGCTTAACCAATATTACAGGCTTCTTTTAAGTGATGATAGCACCCGTATCCTTTAAAAGATTGATGACACTACTTCTTGAGATTGAAATTAAACTAACATACAATAGTGGAATTCGGGTGAGTAGTTATTTAAATATATATATATATATATATATATATTAGTTGTATAGAAAGTGATGCTAGTCACTTTGAAGTGTAGAGTGTTAATTTTTTATTTTTAGGAGAAAGTAAGTTGTACTATGAGTGACATAGGCAACAAAATTCTTACTTAATAAACACATGTAAATATTAAAGTATATCGATGCCATCATTAATAAAACAACTTGTGCGAACCTAAAATACAATGTGTTAAAATAGTTAGTAAAACATGAACATGTTATGATTTTAGACAATTATGTATTGCAACTATACTTCTTTATGTTACCTGTTTTTGTGGAAATTGATACGAACATTTTCACATCATCGTCATCTGTCAAATTGTTGTATAAAAACACATTTAAATTCAGAAATTTCATTTTGAACACACACTAAACATTAGTTTATAGCTGGAACCGACCAGCTTCAATTAGTCTTAACTCTCGCTAAGTCACAGTAATTGGAAGTTACGCATGCAAGTTTATTTTTAGAAAGTCATTTAAGAGTTCTCACGTGTAGGGTTGAGATAAACATTTTGTTTTCATCAAAGATGCTGATTGGATGATTGTCTACACATTTTGCATTTCGCAGCAGCACTTTAGCGACCATGGCCTAATCACTAAAGATTTACATGACAGCAGCTTCCTTGAACATTTATATTCACTCTTTTTACGCTAAAAATCATAAAGGAAAAACCGGTTTTCATTCTCTATAATTACTGATTAGGCATTGTTCTCATTAACTCTTAGGAATAAAGAGAATTTTCCCCATCCTTTCTGTATCACGAGGTTCATCACAATCCAATACTCAATAAATGTTTTGAAATTAAACATCTAATGTAACACTGATGGTGAAATTTTAGTACGCAATGATGTGAGCGCGTCTAGTGCAAAAGAAAACTTCATAGTTTAAAGTTTAATGCGCATGAGCATTTCGACACATTTTCAAATGCAAGCTATCAAACATTGCACGTGGTTATTATAAAAGCAAAGAAAATAAAGTTAATACAACGAAACTATTAAAAAAGTCATAAATGTATATTAACATTATAGCAACAGAAAATTGTATATAATTTAAAACAGCGACCACTCTTCTTGCAATTTCATTTTTTTTTAGGTCTACTTACCTAAAAACCTTCTGTTTTAGATTGTACATGGCATCAATATTAATCACTTTTAAGATCTCCTTGATATGTTGAACATTGTGTTATCTCTTTAGTTTGTAGTTAACTATATGCTTTGTTTAATCATGCGAAATGATTATAACTTCTAACATGCGTACATAAATACAAGCACTTTATTTTTTGCAATGTTGTGTTACTTACTTGGATGACGGCTGCTGAGACGTATATGCTGTCCGTGGCAATCGCCTTAACGCAGTAGTGTCCCTTGTCGGCCCTCTTGATCGACAATGTCCCCATCACGCAGGAGACCGAGCCCCAGACCTTGCAGGATACCGATCTCATTGCGACCTCCGCCATGCCTACTGAGCGCACCTTGCCCACCACTGTTTCCGAGCCCACCGAGCCCACCACTGTTCCCGAGCTCACCGAGCCTACCACTGTTCCCGAGCCCACCAAGCCCACCACTGTTCCCGAGCCCACCAAGCCCACCACTATTCCTGAGCTCACCGAGCCTACCACTGTTCCCGAGCCCACCAAGCCCACCACTATTCCCGAGCTCACCGAGCCTACCACTGTTCCCGAGCCCACCAAGCCCACCACTATTCCCGAGCTCACCGAGCCTACCACTGTTCCCGAGCCCACCAAGCCCACCACTATTCCCGAGCTCACCGAGCCTACCACTGTTCCCGAGCCCACCGAGCCCACCACTATTCCCGAGCTCACCGAGCCTACCACTGTTCCCGAGCCCACCGAGCCCAGCGCTGTTCCCGACACCTTGAACAGCACCGAGCCCTCCGAGTCTACCACCAGGCCTGACATCTTGCACAGTACCGAGACCAAGACCTTGCAAGATACCGAGCCCACCACTGTTCCCGAGCCCACCAAGCCCACCACTGTTCCCGAGACCACCAAGCCCAGCACTGTTCCCAACACCTTGAACGGCACCGAGTCCACCACCTCGACCAACATCTTGAACAGCACCGAGCCCACCAAGCCCACCACTGTTCCCGAGCCCACCGAGCCCACCACTGTTCCCGAGACCACCGAGCCCACCACTGTTTCCGACACTTTGCACGGCATCAAGACCACTGTGTGCAGCACCACGCTCGACATTGGAAATGGCACCGAGACCAATACCTTCCATGACACCGTGCTTAGCTTCTACCACACCTCGTACAGCACCGACTCCACCCCCCTGCCCAACACCTTGCACAACACCAAGCCCATCACCGATCCCACCACTGTTTCCGAGCCCACCGAGCCCAGCGCTATTCCCGACACCTTGCACTGCACTGAGTCCACCACCACGACCTACCTCTTGCACAGCACCGAGCCCACCAAGCCCACCACTGTTGCCGAGACCACCGAGCCCAGCGCTGCTCCCGACACCTTGCACTGCACCGAGTCCACCACCACGACCAACTTCTTGAACGGCACCGAGCCCACCGAGTCTACCACCAGACCCGACGTCATGCACTGAACCGAGACCAAGCCCTTGCAGGATACCGAGCCCACCACTGTTTCCCATCCCACCGAGCCCAACACTGCGCCCGACACCCTGCACGACACCGAGTCCACCACCTTGTCCAACCCCTTGAACAGCACCGAGTCCAGCGCTGCTGCCGACACCTTGTACGGCACTGAGTCCACCACCACTTCCAACACCTTGCACGACACCGAGTCCACCACCTTGTGCAACATCTTGAACAGCACTGAGTCCTCCACTGCTGCCGACACCTTGTACGGCACTAAGTCCACCACCACTTCCAACACCTTGTACAGCACTGAGTCCACCACCACTTCCAACACCTTGCACGAGACCGAGTCCACCACCTTGTCCAACACCTTGCACGATACCGAGCCCTCCACTGCGCCCGAGGATGACTCCTACGACCTGCCGGACAACATACTGTACAGGACACGTTACCAAGTAGTCTTTCAAGGTGTTGCACTGGTCACCTGGAACAGCAATCATTCAAGTTGTATGAACGATAAAAGTTGTCTACACCATGGTCAACAAGATTCCTACGAGAGATGAAATGGTGAAGTGAGTAAGAATTAAATTAAATTCCAGGGAGAATAAGAACATTCCAAATATACATGGGCCACCTCGATGGAGACTAGTCACTCTACCAACGTGACACCCAATCGATGACAGACTTCGTTATAAAACCTATTTGAAAGAAGTTTTATTTTAAATAGACAATAAATTTAATCTATTTAGATAACTCATGAATAGAAATATTTGAATGAGAAAATGATTATGCCTAGTACTGAATAGTATTACTTGACAAAAATTAAGATTTGCTCCTAGCATTTATCAAACAATATTTATGTTGTTGCTTAAGAAATGAACAGTTACTGGTTATCATCAAAAGTACATTTTTTATCAACTTACTTAAATCCCAGTACTCGTCCGGGCAGTTCTGAAAAATAAAAATTAAAAAATATTGAGGCTTTTACATTTGCATAACATAGGTATAAAATTTCTCTACAGTTTTAACTATACCCTTAATTGACAAATATATTTTAAGCAACATATGGTTTAAAAATTTATACTTTTATTTGTCCAAGATTTATTTTGGTACTAGCTAAAGGACCCCACGTTGCTCACGATGGCCACATCATAAAGATAATTCTTTTAGTAGAATGGGATATATATATTTTTAAAACTCATGAGACAGCACATATTATCTACTGAAATTCTGCTTAAAGGGTGCAGGAATGGAGGATTAGGATGCTTTTACCGGAATCTCACTTAGACAATGATCTTCCGCGTGTTGCGAATGACGAACTTCAAAATATAATAGAGATCGGAGTAAAACGGCAGAGTTGTATTATAAAAAAACAAAATAAAAGATTTATATATGTATTGTTACGACCTAATGTGGGAAGAACATTGTCTGTCAACTTCCGCAGTTCCTACTCCTCACTGGAGCCAGGCACAACAGTGGTACGCCCCTTACCTCATGCTTGTCCACACACAAGTCTCGCGCCACTTACTCGCTTCCTCGATTCCGTCGCCCCTTGTCGCGCCACTCTCAAGGGAGGGTCTCTCACCCTATTCGCCGATGTCGCGCTTCCCTTCACTCGCGGAACCCTCCAAGTTCTCGGAACTCGCTCGGTACTCCCGCGGAGGCCGGCGTCGCGGCTTAATTACTCGTGGTTCGTTTTTCCAGAACCGACGAGCGCGGCTGTGACGAGTCGCGTCATCCCAGGCCAACCCGATGCCCGAACAGTCTTGGAGGAAGGTAACCATTCTCGCCATTCCGTGCGGCGGCCCGCGGAATTCCGAAGGCCGCTCAGCAATATATAACAGCGCTGAGGCAACATTATGAGCGGGGAACAGAAGGGAATATTGGTAGAGACGAGCCTTGTAATTCGGACAGGCATGCATAACATGCCTTGTGTCAGTGGACCGCACGTGACACGGTGCATGATGCCTGTGTCCTGGAAGGGCCGAACCTGGTGTATGCCACGGTCCTGTCCATGTTCATTAAACTATCACCTTAAACCTCTTCGTCCCGAACATTTAACAAATACCTTATGGCGTATTACCACAATCGGTCCAAATGTACCACTTGTACTCTTTCCTCTCTGGATGTGGTAGACCACAACATTTAGTCATTTCAAGACCTTGTACTGGCCTTCCCATGCTGCTTGAAGCTTAGGGCACCTTCCCTTCTTTCGTTGCAGGTTGTACAGTCACACCAAATCGACATCCTGAAATCCGTTTGAGTTAGCCTTCAGGTCGTACCTCGTTTGCATTAGATTCGTTGCTAATCGAAGATTTTTGTGGGATTCTTCATGTATAAGCACCATTCTCTCCTCTAGAAGATTTACATAATCAGGGGTTCTGATCGGCTCTCTGCGAGGACCACCGAACTGGATGTTACCTGGCAGCCTCAACTCCTGTCCAAACACAATACTCGAAGTGGTCTGCCCAGTGGAGTTATTGATGGCTGACCTATATGCCATTAGGAACAACTGGATGTGTTGATCTCAATCCTGTTGATGCTTGGCCACAACCTTGGCAAGGTGTTCCACAAGAGTTCTGTTGAATATCTCTACAATGACATCGGACTGAGGATGTAGGGCTGTAGTCCTGGTTTTATTTATTCTCATCAACCGACTCCAAATTGCAGCCTTGGTTTGAGTGGAGCTTCAATGGTACCTATAATCAGCAAATGAGGTTGTTGACTATTGCATCCACAATGATAATGGCTTCTTGGTTAGGAAGTGCATAAGCCTCCGGCCACTTACTGAAGTAATCCATTACAACCAGAATATACCAGTTACCAACATTAGTCTTGGGAAATTTTCCAGTGATATCGATGGCTATAATCTCAAAAGGGGCCTCTATATTGTAGGCCCTCATTTTACTACGACTCCATTGTTGTGATCCCTTTTTAGCCGAGCATGCATCGCATTCCCTACAACAAGCCTCCACATCCTGGCGACAACTCAAACAATAGTAGCATTGACGGATATTGACTAGAGTTTTATTCACCCCTACATGACCACCAGGGGTACCATTATGGATTTCTTGCAACACATCTGCCACTAATTTCTTTAGCAGGAGTAGTTGCATGGTAACTACTCTTCCATTTGGACTCTCCCATGCTCTCATTAGCAACCCATTCACCATCCTCCAGGTATCCCAAGATTTCATGGAAGCTTCCATGGGGCTTCTGTCTCTGGAAATCACATGCCATATTGGATGTCCAGTACTATTTTCTAGCAAGCTTATAATGTGTCCCAGGTCAGGATCTTGTTGCTGTGGTTTCAAGCTGGCATTATCTAATTTTTTGTCCTTAGTTATTGTTTGCCGAACATTTCCATCTTCAACCTGGGAAATACAGCACCGAACCCATATCTGCTTTCATCAGGTCGAGGATATACTCTAAATTTTGATGGTCGTAACATGTATGAGGCTAGTACACAGGGATTCGTGAAGGTCTTGAAAGGCAGTCTCACATGCTGAAGTCGATATAAATTGCCTCTTGTCCTTGGTCAGCTGGTGCAATGGTTTTGCGATTGTCGAGAACCCAGACACAAATTGCCTATAGAATGTATAGAGTCCCAAGTAACTCCTTACTTCACGCTTATTCTTAGGTTGAGGACAATCCTTAACAGGAACTGTTCGCACTTTATCTTGTGATACAATATGCCCTAGAATTGTTACCTCATGCTGGAACAAGAAGTACTTCTTAGGAATTAACTTTACTGGCTCATGGCGAAGTCTGTCGAATACATTTTGGAGATTTCACAAATGTTCCTTTACAGTATTTTCCAAGTATTTTAAGCATGTTTTCCAAGTCAGGTCATGTAGAAAAAGTACCACCAATCTCTCAAAAGTTGTGGGAGCAATATGTAACCCGAATAGTAACACAATGAACTGGAACAGGCCACTACCTCTCATGAAAGTGGTATTCTTCTTATCCTAGGGGTGCAGCTCTACTTGCTTGTAACCACTCTTCATTGCCAGTGCAGAGTACTGTCTGGTGCCATAGAGTGTATCCAGTGTCTCATCGATGCGTGGGTGGTGGTAGCTGTCCTTTTCGGCGATGTCATTCAGCTTCAGGTAGTCCACACAGAACCTCAGTTGGCCATCCTTCTTCGCCACTAAAACAACTGGGGAAACCCAAGGACTCGCTGATGGCTCTAATACACCACCTCCCATCATACCCGTGATCAACTTCTTTGCTTCTTCCTGATTTGCTAGAGGCAGCCACCATAGTGCTTGTCGGTTCGGCTAAGCATCACCTGTGTTGATGCGATTGTATACCAGGCTTGTTCCCCCAAGGCCAGTATCCCCTAAGGAAAAGACATCCTGGTTGCTTACAACAAAAACTGTGACTTCTTGTATTTCTCCATCTGTTTGAGATTATTTTGGCATCGCCTTTGTAGATGTTCTAGATTTGTGTTCAGTGGTTGCGCCTAACGTCTAATAGGTGAGGAAGATGCTAACTAGACTACATAAAAAAAAAGGTTCGCAGCTAGCTATTGGGTCTCCCTGTTTAAGAACCCTTGTTCGAGAATCGAGGTTGGCCTCCCTGACTGGTACAACCTCGCCGAACCTTGCATTGCTTCGGGCAGCCAGGAGTGTCTTCAATCCAAATTCATACCTGTCTCATTCAGGCAGCTCATGTTGCCCCCAGTGTCTCCTGTTATCCTAGCTGCTATTATCTGCTCATGGTTTGCTGGAATTGAAACAGATTCGCTAACTACCACTTTTAATTGGCCGGGGTAAACAAGGCCACCACTTCATCTTTAATACACAATACCTGTCCTTCCATGTCAATAACGAATCCATACAGATTCATGATGTCCACTCCTAGCGATCAATGATATCAGCAAACAAGAAATGTCTGTTTGAATGTCCAAGTTATAATCCTTAATTCCAAATCCAGCTGTCCATGCACAGGTGAATTGTCTCCATTGGCTGTTCTGAGTCTGTATGGGATGGGTGTTCTCTTCAGCTTTTCCCTACTTGAAATGTCTGTGCGTATTATAGATGCCGATGCCCCTGGGTCAACAGTAAGCAAACACTGTCTGCCATTGATCCATCCATTGAGCAACAAACTGTCATGGTCTCTACGAAATACAGATACAGGAAAATCCCTAGGAGCTACCATTTCCTGTACAGCTGGCATGCGCCCCCTCACACCAGCTATTGCTCGTTTCCCTGCTGATCTTCCTGTTTATCTTCCTGCTGTGATGTCTTCCTGAGTCTCAGACAGTCCCACTGTATGTGAGGTTAAGAAACTAAGAATTAACAAATTGCATATAATGTCATGCACCGCAAAGCAGTGATAAGTGGGTGATATTTCTTGCATCACAAAAACTTATAATTCTGAAGATTTGATTGCAAAGCGATTAAAAGGAAGGTAACAATAGGTTTAAGAGTAAAAATTTTAGCTCCAAAAATGTTAAATTTTATGATACAAACATTTTGATATGGCAGTAAATTTTAGTAAGAAAGTTTGAAATTAATAAAAAGACTTTTCTTGAAATGATAAAATACCAGCAATACCCTGAAATTGTGCGAGCGAAGCCGTAGATTATTAATTATTAAGTACATAAAACTTTAGCTTACCACAATCAATTGGCGATCAAGACATTTCTTCCACTCATAAGCCCCTGAGTGGCAGTTTGTGGGTATCGCAGCTATTTCTTGTTCTAAAAAAAATAAACTAAATTATTATTTTGTTTACACAAGCAAACACATTTTTTAAGTGGTGTGAAGACAGATCATAATATGGATGGTATGATTGACATTTATTTAAAATAATTTTAATCAAATATTGCTGAAAGGAATCATGTCAGTACTTCTTCTTTTCAGTAGAAGTCAAACACTTACTGGATCCTAATGTAACATTTTTTTCTGAGTTAATTTTTTAAATATTTTTGATGGAATGGAAGGTTACATTTTAATATTAACATTTTATATTAATATTTTTAAAATTTATACTTAGATAATTTTTTTCTCAAAACATTGCAATTTACTAAAGTTATCAACCACAGATTAAAGTATTTTTACTATATTTATAAAGACTGGCTTAAAAACCCATTGGCTTCATAAAGCACGCAGTAGAAAGTAATACATATAAACATATTTTAAAAAACCAAAATACAATTGCTGTAGGTGCTTAATTTGAATATTTAACTCATATGATTGATTAATACTAATTAAATCCCTTGGAACAATGACCATACTATTTACACTCATAAAGTATTAACACTAGACATCTCAAGAATACAAAACAATATAATTTTTATAATGAAAGTACAACAATGGTTGAATAAAAAAAATAATCCACGATGTTTCATTCAGCAAAACATTAACTTCTAGATGTGGGCCATGAAATTATATATCAATAAAACCGTCGGTTCCCCGACTCACATACTTAAACAGCCATTGGACATCGCGTATTTCCTTATAATTGTTGGGGACTTTATCTTATGGATTTTCTTTGCTTGGGTTCATATAAAATAATGTTTTAAGATGTGGCTTCCCCAAAATCGAATGTGTACTGTAGCAAACCAGCAATATGTGATGAAACCTTAACAACGCCGGTTTCGTCTGATATTATAATTAGTATCATGTATATTGGAGCACATTTGACAGTTCTTAAAGGTCGTACCCATGGTCTATGTATCATTTGCCATTGTGGTTCTGAAAACAGTGTTTGTTAAAAAAACTTATTGTGATTGTCAATCTTCGCAAACAAAATCATTGAAGGTTTGTAACTGATTTTTGAAAAATGATAAAAAAAAAAAACATTTACTACTTTTGAGAACTGTTCAATTTGATACATGTTGAATGATTCAGACCTTATTTTACACAAAAGATAAAACATTTCAGACTTTAAGGAATTTACAGTGAGCTTCCTTCTTTAAGAACTCAGTCTGCAATAAATATTCAGAAAAATTTACATAATATAATGATAAATAGATTTTTATAAAATCTGAACTTTAAAACTTATAAATGGTTTATTCCTGGTGTTAGTATAATATATTTTTTTTATAATTTAATGAAAATACTTTAATTAGTTACTGAAAATTACTGAGTCAGTATTCTGTTTTCATTTTTTTTTTCGTTTTACATAAGACGCTACTATTTAACCATAATCTCATAATCTTGTGACGAAAAGAATTAAGTCAGATTAGCCTACTGTTTGAAATAGCAAAGCAATAGAATTTGTGTTTATGAGAAATACACCAAGTCATCAACTTAGTTTATTCTTTTACAATATTTGCTATATTCTCTAAGTCATCAATTTAGTTTATTCTGTTACAATGTTTGTAACTCTGACTTTGTTAGTTTCTCTACAAAATTTGTGGCTGTGACAATTTGAAGTTTTTAAAAAATACAAAATGTGCTTGAATATTTATGTGACAAATACTGATAACATCATAAATTTGAAAATTGTAAAAACTAACTAAATATATTACTATATGCAAATTAACCTGCAAAAAAAAAACTTTTTTTAGTAAGTTTTACATACGAAAACCTTAATTTATGGGCATCACAACTTGGTGTCGGGTTGAAAATCAAGTGAAGTTATATTAATATTATATATGTATAACTATACCTAAGAGATGTAAGTGCTCTGTGGCTGGTTATAAGATGATTTTTATGTGATGTTGGATATTGAAAAACAGCGAATAGTGTGATACTGAACTTATAAGTTTACAATATAAAAATACAGTTTTATTAGCACGAAGACAAATGACACCCAAACGTAAAATAATCAATGCCGAATACAAACATTTTAAAGTGAAAAATTGAATATTGAAGCGTTTACCTTTAGGTTAGCTACAGTGGAAAACATGTTCCCTGAAAGAGATTTGGCCTTGACTGCAGGCAAGTATGTTTTACTTATTGAAATGCTAAATATTTCATAAAAAAATATTATCAAACAAAATTCTAAATATTTAAATTCATTCTATGTTACAGTTACAGCACAAAATGTTCTTATCGTCCCTGGATTTCCCTGATAAAAATTCCCAATATATAAACTTTTAAAGGTCAATAGTCAAGAAAGATGTAAAGCATCGGAAAACCCGAAGGTAAGGAAATAGCATAATCGTTCCACTACATTGTTCAAGTAGATAGATCTCTGAATCTTCACTCTATTACATAGAAGTATGTGTTTAGACTGACTAAACTCCATCTTGATGGAGAAACACCAGTTAGTGAACATTATAATTAAAAAATATAAGGAACCATTTATTTGTTAACTCTAACCTTAACATATAGAACTGGCCCTGGTCAGTAATGCTAAGAATCATGTACGCATAAGATTCCATTATTGTGTCATGATCATTAGTTACTCAACTATTAACTGTAAGAATTTTGTATGTAAGCAACTAATTATTTTAACCATACAACAAAAGAAAGAAAATAACTATAACAATAAAAAGGGTAAGCTTTAGACAAACCTCTTCGTTTTTATTTCTCCAAATACGATCCATTTTTTCGATCTCCTCTTGTGAAAACTAAGTTTTTTTTTTCTCCCTTGTGTACCCCTGAGTAAACTTTAGTGCCATTGGCCCACCCAAAGCAGATTTAAAATAAAGCTCTCTTTAATATCACAAGGGCAGTAACAATATGTTCGTGTGTGTTTTTCTAACAGTTTAGTATTGAATTAATTGTTTATTTTTTTCTACTGTATTTTTCTGCTCTCTTCGTGTTATTTTTTCAGAGCTGTTTAAACCATGGTGGCAACAAGGAAGGGATTTCTCTAGCAAAACACTTTGTGGTTATAATTGAGTTTAAAGCTGATTTCTTGCATATATGTTGATATTTTGCTTGCTTAACATTACTCACTACATTCTTTCAAGCAAGTTCATTTCAAGCTGTTTTTATACATATATTCGAGCATATTTACCTTTATATTGCTACGATTGCTTTTGCTATCCAATTGCTAACCAGCTGACTTCAAGTCCAGAACAGACACTCACCTCATACAGTAATACCTCCATGGATACGACTTGCGCGCCACCTATTGTATGTTTTCTCATCTAGACAGTTACTTTCCTCGAGTTTAAAAGGTTACGTGTACAAAATTTCAAGAGATCGGATAAACAATGCGTAAACGATGAAATAGCGAAATATCATTAATAATAAATAAATTCTACTGTAATGAATAGCTCTATTGAAATATCACATAGACAAAAATCTTCCTCGTATTTCAAAGGCCAGGTGTGCAAAGATTCATCGCAATAGAATTAATTGTTTAGGAACGCATAAGATACAAATAAGCATTCTTTTATATATTACTAGCTGACCCGGCGAACTTCGTACCGCCTAACAGTCAATGAATGTCGTGTTAACTTTTAGCTAAACCTTATTTAGGATTTTATTAACATAATAAAATGAATACTCAAAATCCAATAAAAGTACAAAAATCAAGTATTTCAATGGCGTGTCAGCAAGACATTTGCTTTATTGGAGCTATGTATTTTACTGCATAGGTTGCACCCGGGTTGATTCTCTTCAGTGAAGCACCTTGTTATATACGAAATTTTTTCGTTTTGTTATCAGGCGCAAGAACAAATAAAGCGGATGGTTTGCCGACAGGTGAACATGCCACGTAAAATAGATCATGAGAAAAACACGCATTTTCTAGATTCAGACCACAAACACTTAAGGATTGACCTTGTGATTTGTCAATCGTCATGGCGAATGCAAGACGAATCGGAAATTGAAATCGTTTAAACTCAAAGGGCATATCGGTTGGAATCATCGGAATATTCGGAATGAGAACTTCCTCACCTTTGAATTTTTCTTTGAATATCATGGAGTGAATCAGATTGATCATCAGTTTTCTTATCACTAAACGCGTTCCATTGCATAGTTTTGGTTGGTTTAGATTTCGAAGAATGATGACTACCGAGCCAACCTTCAGTTATAAATTGTGCGGTGGTAAGCCAGGCACATCCAAGCAGTTTAAAAATTTAGTTGGATAGTTAATGGCTTCGTTTTCGTTTGTTGCACAATCAATTGATTTGAATGAATGTAGAGTACCAACGATTTGATTCTGAATTACGAAGTTTAAGTCATCCACATATTTGTTCTTAGCCACCAAAATTGCTAGCTCACTCAACCATTTGTTATTTTTGTGTTTAGCAATAATGCTCGAGAACACTTTGTTGATAGCTCGTCTTTCGATGAGACGAAAACGCAAAAATTCGAAGGAAATTAAATTAATCCGCGTGATTCGTCGACAGGAACACGGTCATTACCATTAGTCAGAAATTGCTCAGAGAAATCTTCAGCAGATGTATCGTTCAGTAATATAACTCTCATGTTTGTTGTCAGCTGAATTTTCTTCACATTGTGCCATAGATTCGATGATTTGAGGCAAGCGTTTATTTCGTCTGCAGCAGTTGATCTTTGAATTACTGGTAGTGTTTGACGGAAATCGCCAGACAGTAAAATCAATGCGCCTCCAAAACATTTCGAGTCATTTCGTTCGGGTAAGTGCTTCCAATGCACGTTTATGCGCCATTGTGCATTCGTCCCAGGTGCTGTGAATCTGTTTTTTTAAGTGGTAGTGCTGTAGTGTTAATGCGATTGGGTGATTCATTTTAATTAATTTTAATAATAAAAGAAAACAATAAATCACAAAATGGGTAAAAACAATTGTCCCAAACATGGCGACGACCAAAGGTTTAGAGCTTTAGTTTTTCCATCTCTCTCTACTTTATTCGTTAGAATAGCTTCACGGCTATTGCTTGGCTGACATAGAGAAATAACACTCAAATTTTGTACGTCTGTAACTTTGTATGTCTATGGCCAACCTGCGTGACATGAGTTGTCATTTGCGGAATATGGTGGAGTTAATACCTAATTTATTTAAAAGTTATTATTTGTTCTGTGAATTTTATCAACATTTTAATAGTTATTCTGCTATTCGGGGCGGAGACGAATCCAACAAATCAGAGATCATTAAAATCGGTCCAGCCGTTCTTGAGTTATAAATGGTGTAACTAACCCGACTTTGTTATATATATATAGATAGATAGATGAAATTTGCAAAATAAGATTTTCGTTAATTTATATAATTTCACAATATTTAGTAGGCTTTGTTTATATCCCGTCAAAGACAATCTGAAAGAAAAGAGTTCGCACATTCTAAAGAAAACCATTTCGCTCATGTGCGAACTCTTTTCTTTCAGTTTGTCTTTGGCGCGATATAAACAAAGTCTACTAAATATTGTAACATTTAATTAAATGAAAAGTGACATTTAATTAAATGAAAAGTGAGAGTGGGTTATTATTATTGTGAACAATATACTTTTTGATTTTCTATTTTTTAGTTTGGTTTCCTATATAAAGCGTGTTATTTTTAGTTTTTTAAACTATTATTTATTTTTTCCCCCGGTAACAGGATAAAAAGTATCCTATTTCCGTCTCCTGGTTCTACGCTACCTCCCTACCAATTTTCAGCCAAATCGGTTCAGCCGTTCTTGAGTTATAAATAGTGTAACGAAAAACGACTTTCTTTTATATACATAGATATAATTCTTATTACATTACTTTTCATTTAAGAAAATTTCTCCACGTGTTCAACTATATTAACGTGGCATTTGGCGTTTTGTAGATAATCTCTATCCACATAAATATATGCTATTTCTTAAATGATATATTGCAAATTTTCAGTAAAATATTAGACTAACTGCATAACTAGAGTCCATTGTCTGGGTTTGCATACATAGGTAGCACATGCCAGATAATTTATTAAAGTCGTTTTCGTAAATTTTGCTATAAAACTTAGCAAAAAGAAAAAATCGTGGAGAAAGAAATAATGAATTAAACTCGCCCTTAATATAATTCTAACAAAAATGAAATTTCAGAGTTTTCAAAAGCTGGTACTCAAAAAATAATTGTCTGTACTTTCACGGAAAAAAAAATTGGAAACGAATTGCCAGCAAATAGTTTGTAATAACACAAGAAATTATAAATTTGTACAAAAAATGGCTGTGGTTTTTTTTTTGCATATGTGAAATACCGGTACATTTTTCGAGGTAAAACTGAGTATTTATCTCGAAAATTTGCACAAAATTTAATATTTTAATTGCTGATACTTTTAAACATGTCTATTTTGACCATGTAAAATATGACCGAATATCCAATAATTTGACTTATTAATGTGCTCAGTTAATACTGGAAAGCCACTGAGGTAACGGTTTATCGTATATATAACTTTAAATATCGGAGGTACTGGGACAACATCGAAACATAAATCCCCGGAACCTAGTATTTTGTGGTGATGACGTGGTTTTCATGTAAATGTAGATGTTTACAAATGTAGCTGTAATTTTACATAAATATTTCTGTTCGAACTACAAAAAAAAGAAGATTACAGTGTAGGTGATCTGTTTTTGACCATTCAGTTTGGTTGTCTCACCTGCTGTCAATATGCAGTTGTGGACGATCAGTCTAATGGATTCGCGATTCCAGGCGGTGCCGTTAGCTAACAGCAGGTTCGTGACTCGGTCCACGAGAGGTTGTTCGTTGAGCCGGCCGTTAATCACCTGAAACCAACAAACTGGACCTTAACCACCGCGGAAACCAAGGAGATGATCATTACCATCAAGATATCTGCCGAGCTGGGACGCCAAACAGTTTTGACGAGTAAAGATTCGGTGAACAGCAAATATAACAACACTTAACTATTAGACGCAAGATTTTATGGTTATGTTTTTTATGCCAATTTTCGTTTTTAAAAACAACGCTGCAATTTTTTTCGTAAACTCTTTTTATTCATAAAGATAGCGCAATTTTTTTTAAACAAACACGACACTTTCTTGTCAAGTGATACAAACTTCACCAAAACATTGTCATTTTAACTGATGCATGATGCCCTTTCACAATACAATGATTTGCAATAAGCATGTCGAAGTACTGGGAACAATACAAATAAATGAGCATTTACGCGTATATGTGCGTTTGTAAAATTTTCCGCATGTCGTAATGTAAAAATTAATTACTCCTAACAGTTGCAATATAAAAAAGGCAAGAAAAAATATATTTACTACATATACTTTGGTACTAACTCCGTGCTAAATAATTTACATTCATTGAAATAAATGTATTAAAAGATTACGTTTTGAAAACAGATTTAAGTTTTGATTAAATATGCTGAATAATTTAATGATTTTTTGATTGGGTGCTTTGTGGTGTATTAACATGAATTTTGGTGTATTTTGTGTTTTGACATGCTTTTCGATATTATTTCGGTTTTATCACAATCTATCGTGAAATCTTCCCTATTAATTATTTAAGAGTTTTAATGACATACTTAAAAATAAATAGAAGGAAATAATATGTTGCTCTATTCAAAATTGCAAGAATTTATAATAAAATCACATTTACAAATGAAATGATAACGGTTTTTTTAATCTTATGTATGGTAATATACATAATATATTCTTATAACTATACCTGAATGCATGTAATTTATGTCATATCTTTGAATTATGTAAAAAAATTGATTTTCTAAATTTTATATATAAGTAACTCAAACATTTTAATTATGTACTAGAAACTCTCTAAAATAATTTCCTTAAAATTCAAATTTATTTAAGTATTCCATATTACATTAGCAAAGTAAAATAAGAAACTTAATATTTTTTACTCACGAGTGATGCATTTCGCATTAGATCTTCGACGGTACACTGTAAAAAAAGCAAAATATACGTTAATTTTTCTAAGAAAAAAATCCTAATTTAAAATAGTACAGAAAGATAAAAAAAAAATAACGTCCCTTAACTTCTTAGTTTTTAAACCAAAATATTACAATAAATTTATTTTATATTTCAAACACATCAAACAAGAAGTCCACATGAATTTTAAATACTTCTCCGAACATATAAAATTAAGTAATTGCAAAATAAATTTCTTGTATTATATGCATAGAATAATTTCGGCAAAACTAACAAAATATTCATTGACAAATATTAAAATTGGTTATGTCTTCTTACCCTGATACCTTCTTCTGCGTCACCTGTAAAATAAAGAAAATGTTACTACTACTTTCATTCACTAAACCCTAATTTTTAGTTCACATGACCAAATTACACAGATGATTTCACAATAGCGAGAGACACATTAATATCATAATTTATCAAAATACTGTTGCATTTTTGTATGGATATATTTAAATAACTTATTTCCTTTTCAACTAGGGATCCATATTCAAACTGGTAAATTGAATAAGTAGCCTTTATACATAACTTAAAAATTCCCAAAATGTGGGATCTAAATCGGCTGACGTTAAACTACTTTAAACAAATAATTTGCTTTGAAAAAATAAACAATGGTATTTCGTAAAGTTTCTGAAGCCTTGCAAGTTTCACATTTTGAGAAACTTTCAAAGAAACTTGTAAAGCGTTGGGAAAAGTACTTTGAACTTAATGGCGACTATGTAAAAATGTGATGTAGCTATTAAGTAAACAAAAACTTTCAATAAAACATTTTTTTCACGATTTTCTTTTTGAAATAATCAAACGGTACTTAATTTCCGGACACGCCGCGTTCAACACAAGTTTTAATTTTTTTTACCACCTAATGACTCACATAACATTTGAGATTTGGGGAGGAATCATGATATCCTCTACCTACTGATAGAAACAAAACAAAAAAATGTTTGTACAATAACTACCAATCTGCGTAATACAAACTTTTGTATAACGTATATAAACCTATCGTAAATTAAGTAAATCTATATTAGTAATTTAAAAAAAAAATTTATTAAAATATTATTGATGTCAACCAATCTGCGAAACATAAACTTTTGTATAACGTATATAAACCTATCGTAAATTAAGTGAATCTATGTTTGTAATTTTAAAAACGTTTCTTTTTCGAAAAAAAAAATATTAATGTTAACTAATCTGCGTAATATAAACCATTGTGTAAGTATATAAGCATATCGTAAATTAAGAGTATCTATCTATGTTAGTTATTTTAAAAAATGTTTTTCGAAAAAAATATTGTCGATGATAACCAATCTGCGTAATATAAACTATTGTGTAACGTATACAAATCTATTGAAAATGAAGTGTATCCATCTATGTTAGTATTTGAAAAAAGTTTTTTTTTCGAAAAAAAATTATTAATGTTAACCAATCTGCGTAATATAAACTATTGTATAACGTATATAAACTATAGTATAACGTATATATCGTAAGTTAAGTGAATCTATGATAGTTTCTTAAAAGAGGATTTATTTTATCTCGAAAAAAAAAATTATTGATGTTATATTTGTCCAGAAAATTCATCGAACGAATTTTTTTTTTCCACTAGAATGTCTAATGACTAGAGACATGCAAAATTCGCGGATTCATTTATCGATAGGCTAGCATCAAAACAACTATACCTTCGTACCGCTTCTGCGATTGACCCACATTTTATGCGGGAAACTGTGAGCCAATGGGAAACACTAAACCAAGAAAGGGCCGAATTACGGACAGCCTAGTTGAGACTTCTCACGCGTCAGTAGCCAATGAACAGGTGTCATTTCCGCGAGTATTTAAAGGACTGTGGAGTCTATCCTAGAGGTCAATGAATCCGCGAATTTTGCAGGTCTCTACTAATGACCAGAGTAATCACTTGCCTTGTCCTGGTTGTCCTTGCTGTAAGGACCTGGCGGCCCTAGCGAGTCCTTGTCCTCCGAGCCTCTGCTCCATGGGCAGTCTCAGCCCAAGGACACCTGACCCGTGACTGCAGCATCTCGCCATCACCTGCCACCACCAACAACACGTCACCAAACAACTGAATTACGATCAGGGTGAAGCGAACACATCTTTAAAATTGCTTCCATAGTGGGAGACAATTAAAAAAAAAAATTGGTTGTCTGTACAGTCGGTTTACGGACGATAGTTTAACGTGACAACGTCATAACAAAACATTGAATAAATGATTGCATACTTTCATGAATAAAATTGAATAATTTTTATTGAATTATCACTATTTTGTATGGATACAAAGAAGGAGTGAAATGAAATCTACAATTTAATTGATAAATTTAATTTTATTTGCACTCATTAATTCAAATATGTTTATTACTTTAACGATGAGATTATTTTAAATATAACTTTTATAAATGTTTGCTATTAAACTTCTTCCAATCTGTGTTATTCTGTTAAGAATAGGACGATGATAGAAAAAGTAGGAAACGAATGGGAGTGTTTCAAGTTTAATGTGCCTTGAAAAAGTCAAATCGATGGTTGTTCCAATCGAGTGGAAGAGAGATAGATGCGGCGCAAGCGTACAATGAGCGTAACGGGACAAATCGTAACGGGACAATGTGCGTAACGGGACAATGTGCGTAACGGGACAATGTGCGTTACGGGATACTTTTTCGTGCATGCAGCCGGCGTTCATTGGTTTATTAGACGTTGTCACGTCAAAAGAAAACTAATTATAACAAGATCGGGGGGAAACAGTTTGGTGTTGCAGCTATGTAGGTACATGTCTATCATGTCCATTTAAAAAAAATTAATTACCGCCACTGGATAGCTAAAGGATCAAAGAATTTCGTTACGCTAAGTGAGGACTGTTACGCATCGCGCCTGGTGGAGGGGGAAGCGCCGCCATTTTGAGGTAAATTTTGTTGCGTTTCGAGATTTCCACTTAGTATAACTTTTGACTCGTAGAAGCTACGACGTTCGATTGCTTTTCAGTCGTGAGCTCTCGTCAAAATCTATCGATTGCATACATAAAACATACATAAATAGTTACAGTGGATATATACAGTGTTGAAATAATATAAAAAATAGCGAATTTTATATTTTGTATAGAAAATATTACCTTTTACGTACACGTATTCACGTACAACACACGGCTGTGTCCATGACACAGCTAAACCCTATTATTTACAGAAATTGTTTTTTTTTTTACAAAAATAATTTTCATTTTTGTGAGTTTTCTAAAAATATAAGTATATTGATGTGTATTATCTTAGCTCTCGGGATATGGCGTCTGGTGAGAGTAATTTCGTGGTAGTAACGGATGTCGCATGTAACGGAAATGTGTAACAACTGTGGCGGATTGCGCGAATCAATGTTCACAAAGACAAAAAGGGAATTATTATCACATTAACAGTTTTGTGAGTTTTAACAAGGTGGGCAGTATTTTAATAGAATTCATAGTCGAAAATCAGTTCCAAGGCCAGGGTTCAGTATTTTTGAAGTTTTTTTTCGCTTTTTGTTATACAGTTTAAAGTTTTTGGTCTGATAACAATCGAATGATTCAATAGTCGACGTAGCTGCTCCGGCAACGAATTATAGCAGCGGTTGAGGACAATACGCGTAATTCGCGTAGAGAAATGCAGTTAAAAACACAATTACTTCGTTGTAACGTGGTTGTATAATTTTTTGAAATGGTTCCTGACGATACGCCATACTTGTTGATTTTTTTTAAAACTTACTAGTATTATGTTATTTGTAAATGTCCGTTTAAAATTACGTCACTTCCGGGAATACTTAAAAACCAACCTTGTCCTACCCCCTCCACCCAAAAAAAATAAATATAATGGGAATATGGCCCATGTTCCTAAATACCGCGTTTCGGATGGATTTACTGCCATAATTTCCATGCAAATGTGCTTTTCTTACTTGTTTTATTTTTAAATATGTCCTTACCTCATTATTCTTTGGCAGACATATTCACCACGGCTCATTTTATTTATTTATTTATTATGTTTAGCAAATTTTCACTTTTATTTTGATTTTCGGTTGGGACTGTAAATAAAGATTTGTCCATGTACCAATTAAATAACCTGAAAACCTTTTTTACTTCATCAAAGATTTCTACATATAGCATCCATCTCCAATTATAGTAATTTATGAGTTGCATTTATTCCGAATTATTGGAAAAGTAATTTACTACACTTAAAAAATTTTAAATAAATATCAATGGACAAAATACATTTTAATCTTTATCACTCATATCACCTATTTATTACTCGAGTAGATGACAGCTTAACATGGAGTTCCATGATTATCAAAGCACCCATACTTACCGGCTGTCCCATATCTGGTACTATAGAGCAATCAATATCTCTTTTCCTTATCTCATGTAGTCCTTCATCGCTGCCCAAAGCATATTCATGGAGCGACACCACCTGAAAAAAAATCACCTTTTTAAACTGCCATATTTTTGTAATTGAACAGAAATTTTCACGAAATTATATATATTATCGTAAATTAGTACATTAAAATTAAAACTACTGTATCACTACAAAAATAGCGTTTGCAGTAATGCTGGATTCGGATTCCTACCCGGGCATTTATGATTTCTGTTGTACCAGTACCTCCTATAGTTAAAGTTATTTGTAAACAATTCCCCGAATAACTTTCCAGAATAAACCTCACACATTAATAATCATAGTAAAGCAAAGAAATTTTTGCTATTTAGTATTCTATTATGCTCGAATAAACATCAATTAAACTATAAAGCTGTGCTCCAATTTTAGTAATATGTACTCAGTATTACACCGAAAAACTTATTTTATACATGCAAAAAAAAACAACAGACATGTTACACAAATTTACAATATTTTTCCTGCTGTACTACGAACTATTTCGTGGAAACTGGTTTCCAAAGCAATCTTTTGTAAAAGTACAGACACTTTTTTTTCTGTTGTTTGTTTTCTGTACGCACGTTTTCTCCCCAGCTCTGTAGTCTGTACTCTCTCAATTTTTGCACAATTTGCAGATGTGAATTAATTTATGTATGTCAGTAGTGCTGGTTTCATACCTTAAATCATGGGTCTGCTCTGCAGGTCAAACCATGCAATTAATAATACTACTTGTCAGGTAAAAACAATTATGTGATACGTGTTTATTCACAAACCAAACCAAGTACCAGTAGCACAAAAAAATGTATAGACACACAAAAATGCACAATAAAAAAACTTAATTTTGAATGACAAGAATAAGAAAAAATAATTTTATGTAATAAAACCTCACGTCAAGTTATAAAAGCCCACACACTGTTCAATATATATAAAAAATTTTTAATATATCAGGAAATTTACGGTGGACGTAGATAGTAAAGTAAATCATAAGTTATTTGATCAATTTATTTGGATAATATTCGCACTCGACCATTACTGAAAATAGCTGTTGCTTGGTGTCCAAAGTTTTAAAATTATATTTAGATTAAATTTATTTCAGTTAAAAATTATTACAATGTTAATTTCTTGGCTTATCTCAGATGTTCTCCGGTTGGACCTCTGGGGGAGACATTGATTTGCAAACTTAAACTGTGAGGATTTTCTCGGAAAATAGTATAATTAGTATGGGGACGCACCACAACGCCATAATACCACAACGCCGAACGTACAATAACGCCGAAAACCATAAAGCCGAATGCCAAATTGACTACAACGCCGACAGCTAGAAAACTGCTGTGTACCACAACGCCGAATTACCACAACGCCGAAATACATTAACGCCGAAATACATTAACGCCGAAAAATGTCATTGCAACTGCCACAAAGGTTAGGTTAGGTTAGGTTAGGTTAGGTTAGGCTAGGTTAGGCTAGACTAGGTTAGGTTAGGTTAGGTTGTGGTGTTTCGGCGTTAAGATACATTTAAGAAACACACACAAATTCATTCAGTTGTTTTTCATTTTGCTCCTGTGCCCCCCCCCCCTCCCTCCCCGCAGCAACATTTTTCGGCATTGTGGTACACAGCAGTTTTCTAAATGTCGGCGTTGCGGTCAATTTGACATTCGGCGTTATGTTATTCGGCGTTATTGTACGTTCGGCGTTGTAGTAACGACCCCATTAGTATCCAGAGACTTTAGAGTAACACAATAACCGTAGGTTATCCGATATTGACGTAAATTGGAGGGCGTGGGTAACGTTGCACTTTCGAATGCACAATACGGTGTCGCTTTTATACACATGAAACTTCCCACAACACTTCACGCTCTTTCATAAAAACTATTTGTTTTTCCCGACATTAATTCCGACGCCCAGGATCTTACACTGTAACTTTTTTTTTGTAAATGGAACAGAAATATTCCTGTAAAATTACAGAATGTTGTAAATTTGTACATTTAACATGAAAACAACTCTATCAATACAAAATAGTGTTCTCAGTAACAATGGGTTTGAATTGATACCCGGTCATTTATGCTTTGTGTTGTCCCATTACCTCCAGTAGTTCCTTGAATAGTTTTCCAGTATTAACATAGCACATTAAAAAGCATAATAATACCAAATAGTCAATTTATTGAATATTCTAGTACATTTTCCTTGGTTTAAAAAAATGATTGAATAAAACATATTTTTTAATATAAATTATGCGCCAATTTTCGTAAGTAATACACAGTACCTATTGTCTCGAAATAAACATATTTCATATTGGTATGCAAAAATAACCATAGCTGTGTGTTGTACAAAGTTACATTTTTTTTCATTGTTTGGTACAATTGTGAGAGGAAAGCTGGTTTTCACAGGACATGAATTTTTAGTTTTTTTTTTTTTGTTGCTATGAAAGGGTTATTTCTATCAATTAATCCATACAGCTCCCTTGCATGGATACGTTGTCTTGTCACACATATATTCAAAGGATACTTACTAAGTGTAATATAATGTAAGTAAAATCCGGCGCAAGTTTTTGTTTAAAATATTGTTATTTGCGCGACATTTTACGTTCATTAGGATATTACAGTTAGTAAATATCAGTGTGGAAATGTGTGTGATCTAACTAGGCATGCAAGAAATCTTGTTGGATTGACGGAACAATCTCTTTAATAATTTAAATACAAAACATTGATAAAAAATTGGTTTTCTGTAAAGTCGGTTTACGGACGATAGTTTAACGTGACAACGTCATAACAAAACATTGATGAAATGATTGCATACTTTATGAATAAAATTGAATCATTTTTATTTTAATAATAAAAGAATATATACTTGAAATTATACTAGTAGTCAGATTTTTAAAATGCAAGAATATTTAACCTTTATTGCCGAAATTGTTGTTGGAATAAGCAATGAAAACCATATTAATTTTTCACTTCACTTTATAAACAGTCGAGTGGAAGAGAGATAGATGCGGTGCAAGCGTACAATGAGCGTAACGGGGCACAGCGTAACGGAACAATGTGCGTAACGGGACACTTTTTCGTGCTTGCAGCCGGCTTTCATCGATTTATTAGACGTTGTCACGTCAAAAATTTAGCATGGCGCGTGAAAGACATCTTCAAAGTTGAACTTTGCTCGGTAGTTTAAAGGAATGACTTGTCAAATGTCGATCAGAAAAATCTTCATGCTAGTTGTGATGAACCGCAGACTTGTTCAACTCACCAGAACAGCGGCGCACAGCGCTATCGCAGCGGGCTTCATGATCGTGTGGACGCAGATAACTGAAGGCCGCGCTGTAGTTATATACCGCCGGTTGTTTCGCGCAGATTCCGCTAGGAGCGGCGTTTTCGCGGTCACAACATACTCTCCGTCCTCGATCGACGCTTCTTCGTGGAAGTGCGAGTGAAGTAATTCAATACACTGCTTTTTTTGACGTGACAACGTCTAATAAATCGATGAACGCCAGCTGCACGCACGAAAAAGTGTCCCGTTACGCAAATTATCCCGTTACGCAAATTATCCCGTTACGCTCATTGTACGCTTGCGCATCTATCTCTCGTCCACTCGATTGGAACAACCATCGATTTGACTTTTTCGAGGCACATTATACTTGAAACACTCCCATTCGTTTCCTACTTTTCCTATCATCGTCCTATCCTTTAACAGAATAACACAGATGGGAAGAAGTTAAATAGCAAACATGTATAAAAGTTGTAGTTAAAATAATCTCTTCGTTAAAGTAATAAACATATTTGAATTAATGAGTGCAAATAAAAGTAAATTTACCAATTAAAATGTAGATATCATTTCAATATCCATACAAAATAGTGATGATTCAATAAAAATGATTCAATTTTATTCATAAAAGTATGCAATAATTTCATAAATGTTTTGTTATGACGTTATGCGTCACTAGCCGATCGTGTCTCTCTATCGCTTGTTCGGCACTCTCCCTGGCAGGCTCGGCTCAGGTGGAACGTGACAATGAGTCATGCTTTTTCGTGCGTGCAGCCGGCGTTCATCGATTTATAAGACGTTATCACGTCAAAAATATTTCTACATAATTTGAAAGAAGAATATATTTTTTACCCAGACGTGCAGCATTTTAAATTTTATTTTGAATTGTTATCAATATAGTGTTTTTCATTCCTGCGTAGCAAAAATTTTGTTGTTACAGTATCCCATAATTTGGCGTAGGGTGGGGATTTTTAAAATTATAAAAAAAAAATATTTCCATAACTCAAAAACTAAGAATTTTTTTAAATTTTATTTCTTATTTAGCATCTTACTTAACTGGCCCATTAATTGTTCTCAGTTTGACACTGTGACATGGTACATAATGTGGAAGTGTAAATGTTGCAATTATGCTTTTTTTGGGATGAGGTACTTGTAGAGACCTCAAAAATTCGCGGGTTCATTTCGTGTTATGCTAAAATTCAAATAATTATACCTTAGTGCTGCTTTTGTCATTCGTTCACTGTTGATCTGGAGGACTGAGGGCCAATTAGAGACCCTCACTCATAGAAGTGTCGAATCACAGGCCACCCAGTCGAGACGACTCACAAGTCAGCAACCAATGAACAGTTGGCATTTGCCCGAGTGTGTAGAGGATATTGAAGTCTATCCTGGAGGTCATTGAACCCGCGAATTTTTCCGGTCTCTAGATACTAGTAATGGTAGGTATTGTAATTTATAGAGACCGGAAAAATTCGCGGTTTCGATGGCCTTCAGGATAGACTGCACATTCCCCTGTACACTCGGGCAAATAACGGAAGTTCATTGGCTGCTGACTTGTGAGTCGTCTCGGCTGGTTCGTCTGTGATTCGATCCTTCTTTGGTTGTGGGTTTATAATTTGTTGAGATGCGTCCAGATAAACAGTGGGCCAATAGCAAAATCATCTAAGAGGTAGGGAATTCTAGCCTATCGCCTAATGAATCCGTGAATTTTTCCGGTCTCTAGTCATTTATTACGATTAAGGGGAAGGGGGGTGAAGTTGGAAGAGGATTAAATGAGCAGTGGAAAGAAAGAGTGGTTGACTCTCATGCAGGCGAAGAAACTGACCAATGTATGGTTTTTTTTTAACCTAGTACGAAAGTAGTAGGTTTTTTTTTTTTTCGAAATTTGAAACTTATTTGGTTATTCCTAAAATATTGCCAAAAAATGATAACAGTTTAATAATACTAGGTTGTGTATGTTTAAAGTTTATATCGTAAATCACACAACCAGGAGCAATTAGTAGGGGCAGGCCATTTTCGCGATTAAAGCTGAACGCCTATTAGACTGCAACAAGGTATACGCGCACTAGCAGTTTCTCCCTTGTGATTGGCGGCCGTCTGCGAGAGTAGTTGCCTTGTTTGGCTGAGCCACTCAGGACGCATTTGCTTCCGCAATGAATTACTGTGAATGGTGTTTTAACAATCGTCATGAACCTGTAAGAAACTCACCCTATCACAAAACACAAACGATGCTAATATGTTTTAACATTCAGCTAGTCTCGGAATCTTTTAGCGAAATATGCATGGCCCTAGCAATTAGTTAAATACATGTAAACAAAAATACTTAATTCTAAAAAAAATCGTAATGTAAATTTGCGATAATTGTTATTAGGCTATATGTAAAGTTGTAATGTTTCGAAACACTGTGTTGTGCGTTTATGTAGCATAGACGTTTGTGCTGTGAGCAAATGTAATATTCGTGCGCTATACGCGCGCTATCGCAAGTTTTCTCAAGGACATAAAAACTTTTGGGGTTAAGGTTCACAAAAAAAATTTTTTTATAATTATTTTTGTTCTGATTATTTAATTTTGGCGTCTCCTTGGCAAACGAGGTCAATTTAGACGGACTTGTGCAACGCAGTAAAAGACGAATGAAAGAAAGCATCAGCATTGACCTAAAAGAAGGAACCATTGTAACAACTGATGGTATGAATTTGGCAGAGAAATAAAAAAAATTGAAGTCAAATAGGTTTTATAGAAATTCGAACCAATGTTCTTCTGTGTGCGGGTTCAAATTTTTTTCGATCCGTAAACACACTTAAATTTTTCACACTTAATATATATATATATATTTTTTTTTTAAGTTATATACATCTACTAGCTAATTCGCGGCATGCGTTGAAAATCCCAATTCAATTTTTTTTTTTGTAATTGGTTTGAAGTAGGTACAGATACACAAACCAACTCTATCTGTTTCTAATTCTCTATTCCTCTATCCATCTCTATATATCTTTCTAATATATATATATATATACACACAGCTTTCTCTGTCTCTACATATACATATCCCTTTCTCTCTATCTCTATCTCTCTTTATCACGCACTATATAAATATATATCTTCCTCTATATATCCCATAATTTCTCGCTATTTATAACCTATATATATATATATTACTATCTCTCTCTATATATATTATTTTATATATCTATCTCATTCTCATACATCTCTATCGATCTATATGTCTATCTCTCTAACTCTATCTCTTGCTATCTTTTTATCTATCTTTATATCTCCCTATCTTTCTTTATTTATCTCTATCTCTTTTTATATATCAATATCTCTATTTTATATATAATTCAATTCAGTTCTGTCATGCGTGTGCACTCATACACCAAAGATGCACGAATTGCCACTAAAATATATGAAATACACACATTCGTTTTAACTATTCGCGCGCAGCCTGTTGTAAAGTGGTTGTATTAATTAAGAAACATTCACGGGCATGCGCATAATAGCTCACTTAATTTTTAGTGCAATCGGATAAATGGTAAGGGCAAAACACATTAATTTTTCTATACAATTATAAACCTTTATATAGCTGCGATTTGTTTTGCTAACTTCAGAACAGACACTGACTCAATAGACTAATGGTGTACCTTCGTGAATACGACTCGCGCGCCACCCATTGTACATTATCTTACCTAGACAGTTACTTTCCTCGTGTTTCAAAGGTCAAGTGTACAAAATGTTCCAAAGATCCGATAAACGATGCGTTGAAAATAAAATGGCAAAATATCATCAAGAATAACTAAATTCTGACTTAAGGTTGGGCTTTATCGAAATCTCACCCTAGAAAGTGACATTCCTCATGTTTCAAAGGTAAATGTTCATTAAAATAGGATGAATGGTTTAGGAATACATAAGGAACAAACAAACAAACAAACATTTATATTTAAGTATACACTCAAGTTGAAGTTGAAATTTTAGTATGAGATGTAAATTGAAAGATGCGCTTACACCATGTCACGGAAGTTAAATTGGTCTAAGTTACTGCCGAAGTCGTTGATATAACCAGATAGCTGACCGCACGTGGCGGCACACGCCCGTATATATTCGTTTTCGTTAACATACGGGGACATACTAAGCATATAAGTGTGCCAAATAAATCCACATGGTAGCAAAACTATCCTAAAATATATTGTGTAAAATTAGTTATTATAAGAAGAAATAATATTAAATTATGAAAATAGTCAGAAACTTGGTTTTACTCTTAGTTAAATTAATTAACAATCGTTTATATGTACCTGAAGTGGTGCCCACAGCCATATCACGAAACTCAAGTTGGGCACCGTCAATCATATTTAATACTAAGATAGGTGAACACATGAAAATACAATGTGTCATTGGCACTGCGATTTCTTATACAAGGTAACCATAAAATACTCTGACATTTCAAATAATGATAAAATATAAAAGGTTGCAGAGCGAAACTTGTTTATTCAAAAATATTAAATTGGTGTACCAACAGTTTGTAATCACTATGTTTGGTAAATGACGTCTTTTAAGTGTTTTCCATTGCGAGCAATACCCGTTTCTAGACAATGTCTAAAATATGTATTTGTTTTTACTTTGTAAACGTTAAATTTTATATTTTTTTATTATTTACTGACAATAATCTGATTAATTGCGTCATGGTCACCCATTAGAACAGAGTAATTCAACTCACAACACCGTACTTAGTTTACGAACTTATCTCAATACCATTTTATACTTTAAAATAAAAATGTTTTTATATAAAGTTCTTCCTATTTTACTACCATGTAAAATGTAAAAGGTTTTTGGGTAATTCTGTATAAAACAATAATCTTGATACAACAAAAATTTTTATAAGAATAGGAAAACTTATGCTGTTTCAATGTTATTTTATGGTAAAATGCGTGGTTTATAATCAAGACGTATTTTTGGCCCATTTCAATGGATAAAAAACCACCGCTACGAAAAACATTTGAAAATTTTTATGTATCAGACTTTTGCATAGTAAAAACGTTACTTTAAGAAAAAATAAATAATTAATTATATTTGTTTAAATAATTGTTTTAATTACATTTAATACAGGTAGTAGATATATAATAAGGCATACTGGTGCAATGTATTTCTCATAGGACTGTGCTTGGTGGTTTACTAAGTTGTGGCTTACCAATCGAGAGGATTCGGCTATGTTCGGGCGTGTCCGCCACTCGATGCCTATGATCGGGAGGTCATCGGCCATTATAGATGACTCTACATCCACCATCTTGGAATCCGCTATTTGGAAAATATGCAATTATTATGGTAGATATTGGAAAAAATTTCTAAATTCATCCAAAAACAATTTTTAATTACTGATTGATTAAATTTATTTACGTTCTTGATTCGATACTTTATTGATGAAAAAAATGTTTATTTTATGCAAAAATACTTATTTAATAAAAAAGTTGTGAAAAGTCTTAAAATAGGTAGAAATTACTCATCTACCAGCCTCCAGTTGATTCAATCGATTCCTGTCCTTGGTTTGATCCTTGGTAAATGTTAAGTATTTATTTTTAAAAAAACCTATTTAAAAAAAACATGGTGAAAAATCCTAAGATTTGCTTATATTTGCTTATATCAAATCCAATCCAAAATAATTATAAATTAAAATTTAGTTTTTTAAAAATTTTACATATAAGATTTGATTGTGATTTTTCTCGCTGATACTTAAATCAAGTGTCCCGAAAAAGCAGAGCAAAACTATCGAATAAACAAAATTTAAGGTAGGAACCAAATGCAATCACCTTATTATAAGAAATTACGCAACTAGAAATTACTTTCAAAATTTTATTCAAAATTAACTCTGAGTTTGAACATGGTTCCTGTAGCATGCAATGGATCAGCCCGAATTCAATAAGAGCTACAAAATATTCGCTACAGCTTTAAATTTTTTTTATTCATGTACCACACTTACAATTACAGCAAATGTCTTAATACAGTTCAGCCTGGTTGTCATACTTAATCAATTTAAGCCTCTACACATGGAAAATACTAAAAAAAAAAATATTTACACAAATACTTACTAAATTGTATAAACATTTTTTAAAATAATTTTAACCGGGTACCGCATGTATTTTTCTTTCGCGGGCATGTTTTTGTCTTTTACTTAAATAAGTTCTGCTGGTCATAAACTTCAATTTCGATATCTTTTAATTTTAAGTTGGCTCAGAATACGTGCTTAATGAAGTGATCCCCAGCAGTCATTGCTAGGGACTGGAAAAATTCGCGGGTTCAATGACCTCCAGGCTAGACTCCACGATCCTGTGCACACTCGGGCAAACGTCGCCTGTTCATTGGCTGCTGACTTGTGAGGCGTCTCAATTGGGAGACTTGTGATTCGATACTGCTTTGATCTGAAGGTCTATAATTGGCCCACAGGCCTCCAGGTTAACAGTGAACCAATGGCAGAAGTTGCATAAAAATACAATTATTTGCAATTTAGCATATCGCGAAATGAATCCGCGATTTTTTTCCGGTCTCTACGCATACGTTATTGCATAATTAGCTGCCAAAGTTACATTTTAACGTTTTTGGGTCGTACAAATAAGGAGAATTTAATTCATTGCAGAACTGAAAGTTTTAGGTATAACTACAAAGCCTCTGGCTATTTCAAGAAATTATTTTAATTTCTTTCAGAAAATATTAATTAATTTTACCTAGCATGTCAAAATTCTCAAAAATTGTTACGATTTTGACAGCCAAGAAACATGAAATGAGTTTTTGTGATAGGAATGCAAACCATATATCATGATGTAGCCAGTGGCATTGCAGTTAAACTTAGAAAGTTTCGGTTTTGCAAGAAATTTAATTCTCCTTATTTGTACAACCCAAAAACTGTAAAAAAATAAATTTGGCAGCTAATCATGCAATAACGTATGCATAGAGACCGGAAAAAATCGCGTTTTCATTTCGCGATATGTTAAAATGCAAATAATGGTATTTTTATGCAACTTCTGCCATTGGTTCACTGTTAACCTGGAGGACTGTGGGCCAATTATAGATCCTCAGTCAAAGCAGTATCGAATCACGAGTCTCCCAGTTGAGACGCCTCACAAGTCAGCAGCCAATGAACAGGCGAGGTTTTCCCGAGTGTGCACAGGATCGTGGAGTCTATCCTGGAGGTAATTGAACCATCGAATTTTTCCAGTCCCCAAGTATGCGCTGTATATATTTTTTTCATTTCGTGAAAGTTAAACTATTGAAAAAGTCTAAAAGTTGAACAGTGAATAATACAAATATAAAATCATGACCTGAAATGGGAGGCACCCCTTTAAGGCACGGCAGGAATTTGTTCGACGCGAACGCACGGTCCGGTACTTACGGGACTCGCGCATCGCAAATACGTAACCTTTAACGTAAAGTTAGTCAAGTTTATTCCGTCGCTCCCGTACAGGCCGGCCCTGATATCGGCCAGCTAACACACACACACACACACACACACACACACACACACACGTCCGCACCAGTCAGCTGGGTGCTCGTCACTACGTCACTACGTCACTCGTCGCTACGTCACTCTTAACCCCCCCCCCCCTACTACAGCGCCTGGCGGCGGAGACGCGCAAACAGTTTCCATTGGCGCGCAAGTTCGTCGACGCATTTTACATTTCATACTTAGAGACCGGAAAAATTCGCGGGTTCAATGACCTCCAGGATAGACTCCACTATCCTCTACACACTCGGGAAAATGCCAACTGTTCATTGGCTGTTGACTTGCGAGTCGTCTCGACTGAGCAGCCAGTGATTCGACGCTTCTATGAGTGAGGGTCTCTAATTGGCCCTCATTACTCCATATTAACAGGGAACCAATGGCAGGAGCAGCACTAACTATTTGAATTGTAGCATTTCACGAAATGAATCCGCGAATTTTTCAGGTCTCTATTCATACTTGTCCACGCATTTTAGGCCTCACCTTAAATATAAGTTACACTTAAACTAACAAAATATCTTAAAACAATTAAAACTAAAAATTCATAGAAAACTTAACGTGATAAAAAAAAACAGGCTGCAAACTTTACCTAAAAAAAAAAAAAAACTAGTCGGTGTTTTTAATCGTCGCTTAAGCGCCAAACAAGTTAATTTAAAATTAATTAAAATTAATGTACTTAAATAAACTAAAAATTATTTAAAATTTTAGAAGCAAGCAATAAATATAATTAACAAAATTAACCAATTAATACACATTTTCTACGGGAGCTGCCGTTAACGTCTCTTAAGTCTTTTGGGCATAGCGAAGCTGGCCACAATAGTACACATAACAACATATGTGTAAACAGGTTGAGTCTGAATCAGAAAAACGTCGGCAACATGTTTAGCACGTAAGAGTAAGTTGAAAACATTTTTAAGACATGTGGTTCTAAGTGCTTCCCACCCCTAGTATACATGTTTGAAGTTCCAGCTGAACCGTTTTTTTTTAATAGTAAAGAAGCGATTTATGATGAAACGCTAAGTGTCTGCGCAATGTCGAATTAAACAAAGTTCTACAAACACCCCAAATTTTGAACCTGAAGTAAAATTAGATACCGGAAATAATTATAGTTAAAGCCTTATTTCCAATAAATTTTTAAGATGCAAAGGAAATTTGTGATTTTAAACCCTGGTTATTTATATCCTTGTCAAAAATAACGAAACATGTTGACTTGATTGTGTTACTCTATACCCCGCCGTTTTATGCGAAAAACTAAATTAAAATTTAGAACGAAATACATCAACGCCTGGTAGATGCACAAAACTCACAACACTTAGTTTAAAACAGCGTTCTAAAATCAGGGGCACTGGTTCTAAGTGATGTACATGCAAATTAAGTTTTTTTTCGATGGAAATACAGCAATACAAATTTAGCTAAAGAATCTACAAACGTTTTTTAAAGCACATAAACGTGAATGGTGAACAAATCATACAAATCATCAAACACTACGAGAGAGCAAATGTGGCCAAAATCTTTATTTGTAAGAAAACATTTTGACAAGAAACCTAACTTCTTGGACCTACGCCACTCTATCTTAAACTAGGTTTTTAAACAATCGTTACTTAAATCGCGAGAGCGGTCTGTGATGCAACTGATTGCGAGATGCCGACTCGACAGACCGTCCGCGCCGGGCGAGACGAAGCGATCCGAGTGGTAGAGCCTTCCTTTCATTGGTCGAATAAAAGAGCTCGAGTATGCTGGGTCGAGTACTCAGTCTAGCATAGTGCTCACACTTTTACTCGCCAGGCCGTCCACACTAGAGCAAAAGCGTAAAAAAAAAAATTGGTTGTCTGTAAAGTCTGTTTAAGGACGATAGTTTAACGTGACAACGTCATAACAAAACATTAATGAAATTATTGCATACTTTTATGAATAAAATTGAATCATTTTTATTTTAATAATAAAAGAATAAATACTTGAAATTATACTAGTAATCAGATTTTTAAAATGCAAGAATAATTAACCTTTATTGCCGAAATTGTTGTTGTAATAAGCAATGAAAACCACATTAACTTTTCGTTTAAATATAATTATGAACAAGTTTTCATATAAATAAACTTTAATCAAATATCTAACATAATCTATTATTTCTGCACTCGCCGAAAGATGCTACTTTTTTAATAATAAAAAAATAAATACTTGAAATTATACTAGTAATCAGATTTTTAAAATGCATGAATAATTAACTTTATTGCCGAAATTGTAATAACCAACGAAAACCACATTAACTTTTCACTTCACTTTATAAACAGTCGACGAAACAGTTCACGTGTAGATGTAAGTTGTATGCTGACGGTGTCTTTCCTCTCATCGGACGCATAAGCCAATCTAGTGGAAGCGAGATAGATGCGGCGCAAGCGTACAATGAGCATAACGGGACACGGCGTAACGGAACAATGTGCGTAACGGGACACAGCGTAACTTAACAATGTGTGTAACGGGACACTTTTTCGTGCGTGCAGCCGGCGTTCATCGATTTATTAGACGTTGTCACGTCAAAAAAAATGGGCAGAAGCCGTGGTGACTACCACTTGTTTTTTTTGACGTGAATACGTCTTTGAAATTGCTTCCTTAGTGGGAGGCAATTCAAAAAGACGAATGATGACAAAATCGGGGGATACAGTTTGGTGTTGCAGCTACATATCTATCATCTCCATCCAGAATTTAATCACACCACTGGATTTGGCTAAAGGATCAAATAATTCGTTACGCTAAGTGAGTACTGTGACGCATCGCGCGCGGTGGAGGGGGAAGCGCCGCCATTTTGAGGTCATTTTGCTGCGTTTCGAGATTTCCATTTGGTATAACTTTGGACTCGGGGAAGCTACGACGTTCTTTTGAGTTTCAATCGTCAACTATCGTCAATTGCATATATACAACATTAGTGCAAAATAGTTACAGTGACTATGTATGGTGTTAAAATAATAAATGACGTATTTTATATTTTGTATAGAAAATATTACCTGTTACGTACACGTATTCTCGTGCAATACACGGCCGTGTCCATGACACAGCCACAACCCGTTTTTTTTTCCCAGACGGAACGACTCAACTTGCCCATGTGCTCCCCACTACCCGACCAGACGACCTTGTACTTAGCTAAGTCCTCTTCCTAATGCCCTCCAGTTCGACTTGTGTGTACCCGCGGGTTGATTACGAGCACACACTTTGCGTTATAAATTGCGGTAAACAACGAAGGTTGTGGAGAATAACGCATGAAGAAGCAACGTGATTACGAACACATAATTTTTCCTTAAACACCGAATATTGATGACGTTGTGACGGTATATACCGCAACTTTTGAGTACGAGCACACATTTAAGGCGGTATTTATCTCAACGTAGCTTCGTTATATTCCACGAGTATTGCTGTTGGTGAAACGAAACGACGAAGGTATGTGATATCATTATTATTTAAAGTATCTTCCTTTTGGGATCTGATAACGAAATTATAGTGGCAAAATATGATTTTAAATAGAGTCGAGAATAATACAAAGCCGGAAAATTAAACATAAAACACTAATGTAAGGTTAGAGATATTGTGATTATTTTTATCACGTGAACGTTAACGCCGTTTCTGTTTATTGGTTTAGCACATGGACATTATTTTTAACGATCTACACAGTGGTGTTTGCATAGCAACACGCAGGGCTTGCCACAGCACTTGCGTGAAATATTTAACCGCGTCTTTAATAAAAACCACTAAGAAATGTGAAAATCGAAACTTAAAATGCTTAATTTAAGAATTTAGAACATTGACAAAAAGTAAATTAATACTCTTTGCAACTAAATAGATATATTTGACTTACAAAACCGACTCTTCAAGAAACATGATAATTTTTCAAATTTTGCTTGTCCTCTGACGTCATGGATTCGTACCGCAGCTAAGCGATAACACGGAAAATAACGAAACTCGTATCGCAAGGTGGTTCATACTCACCGTTTGCGGTACGTGTTTCGTTAGCGCGTGAAGAATAACGAAAATTCTCGCTGGTGTTCATAATCAACCCGCAGGCCTGCAAGATGAGCTCGGAACAGGCCGGAGATGGCGACGGAGATATGTGAATGACAGCACACATCTCTCGCTCGAGACGTAACGTGCTTGAACTTGAACTCTGGAGGTCAAGGTGGGTGAGTGGCTGTGCTAAATGTCACGAAAGGACCCGTGGCGCAACAGTATCGCACGCTTGCTTGATGGAGCGTCCGTGGTTTCAAAGGTTGCGCCAAGTTTTCTGGCCAATTATAGCCCCTGCTTCGACAGCTAGGAGATAAGGAGATAAAAACCAATGCTCAAAATGACGTACATAGTCAAAACAATGTAGATAAAATATCTCCTTAAAATAGAAATAAAAAGACAACTTGAAAACCAATCTAGAACAAAAGAAAAAAATTCTATAATCATAACTCCATTATTAAATAAACATTTTAATGTTATTATGGTAAATTTTGTTGCTTTGTTTACATACATGAGAGGATATTTTGAATAACTATTTCAATATTTAAAACTCCCCATTTTTTCTGTCAGATGATGCATACCCGTTTAATTGATATAAAGACACTATTATACTAATATTTACTAAGAATTTAAAACTCTCAGTATGCATTTGGTATAAGTGATAGAATCTGATAATAGATTCCAGATCGTTGCCTGTAGCTGTATCGAAAGTTCGCCGGTGTAGACAATACAGCAATAAGTGCCATGAGAAGACTAAGTGCGTTTTGGGTAGTTATCAAAAATCAGTTTTTTGCAATCAGTGCCAGACATAGCTTAGTCCAAGAAATATCTTGAATAAACATTGCAAGATCTGAACAACCAAGCTGAAGAATAAAAACGAGGGCGATTCTTCAACACCAAAGAAGTGGATTGAAGAAAAAATATTATATGACTACAATATCACGAATAATGTGAGAATGCTGATGCTGAAAACACAATACCAGATCTCGCTAATGATTTGGAATTGAAAGTTAATTAAGAAAGTTGCATCTTCATAAGAAATGAAAGATGTATTATATAAATTCCTTTGGGCACACACACACAAATACACACACCTACACACACACACACTCACACACACACATATATATATATATATATATATATATATATATATATATATATATATATACTAGCTGCAGTACCCGGCTTTGCCCGGGCTGAACACCGGGTGATATATTGTCCGCGAGTTACAGCAAAATGGATAGCAGTAGTATGTAAATGTATGTCCGGAAACAGGATGCAGGTAGTGGATTGAAGATTGTCGGTCCGCCATCTTGGATTCTGACGTCACGGTGGCCATCTTGGATTGTGACGTCACGGCGGCCATCTTGGATAAGCGTAACGTGCCAATTTTTCGTGCGTGCAGCCGGCGTAACGGGGCACAGCGTAACGGGACACCGCGTAACGGGACTCATCGTAACGGGACAAGTAGATCACGGCGGCCATTTTGGATCCGTCATCTTGGATCCGCCATTTTGGATGACGTCATTGTGTTCTCGAAAATTCCGGTGATGTGTTTTCCGCCATATTGGATGATGACGTCACCGTTGCAATTTTCGTTAAGGTCGCCATCTTGAAATTTGGACGCCATCTTGAAAATCTTTATTTATTATCCGATTTTAATGAAAAAAATTCCAAAATTCATCAAAAAATTAACATATTTGAATTCTGTTTGATTATATCGATGTACGTCCTTGGTTCGATTCCCGACGAGAGTAAACAGTCGATCCTTCCTCCATGAAAGCTACCTAGACTGATCTATCACCACCAATACCAAGGTATATATCGTCAACTGGTATGACATCATGTCCGCCATCTTGTCTTCATCCACTGGAGACCACCATCTTGTTTTCATCTGCTAGATTGTGCCGATATCATGTAGTATAATTATCTGGTCACCACACCTTTGACCTTGACCTTGAACTTTGACCTTGACCTTGAAATTTGACCCTGACCTTGAAATTTGACCCTGACCTTGAAATTTGACCCTGACCTTTAAATTTGACCTTGACCTTGAAATTTGACCTTGACCTTGAAATTTGACCTTGACCTTTATATTTGGCCTTGACCTCGAAATTTGACCTTGACCTTGAACAGATAACCTTGACCTTGAAATTTGACCTTGACGTTGATATTTGGCCCTGACCTTGAAATTTGACCCTGACCTTGAAATTTGGCCTTGACCTTGAAATTTGACCTTGACCTTGAAATTTGACCTTGAACTTGGAATTTAACCTTGACCTTGAAATTTGACCTTGAACTTGAAATTTGATCTTGACCTTGAATTTTGACCTTGACCTTGAAATTTGACCTTGACCTTGAAATTTGACTTTGACCTTGAAATTTTATTTTGTCCTTGAAATTTGACTTTGTCCTAGTCGACCATCATGGATCCGACATTTTATGTTCAGTACATGCTACCAGGAGCGACTACCTGCTGGAGTACACCATCTTGTGCGTGTACTCGTATTATAGAGTACATTTCCATCTGGTTAATTTTATTCTAACCCGCTACATTGCAGTAATCATTTATTACCGAGGTGCCCCCACCATCCTGAAATTTGGGCGACATCTTGGAATAGTGTAATTATTTAGCTAGAAATGCGGGAAAAATTCCAATAGTCTCCGAAAAAAAATCAATTAATTCACAAATTGAATCGATGGATCCCTGTCCACGGTTCGATTCTTGACCAGAGACAGTTGTAACTAATTATTAAATAAATGTTAGGTTCTGTTTTCCATTACCTTTCGCGGAGTTTATTAATCATTCACTCTACGAAAATCAACTCAAGTCAATATACCGGACCAACGAATTAAATCAGTGACGATTAGCCTATTATGAAAGTCTAATTTTTCAATAATCTGAATAACATATAAGCCGTTCATGTACAAAGCCACACATATAGATCAATTGCCTTCAGTCCATGAGACCGAGTCATGTCATTATCAGACGTATAGGCTAGTCATTTCAGGACCACATGACCTTCGTAATCCATCGTGACATTTTTATACATTCTAAAGGACCAAGTAACCTTGTAAAATATTTTAGTAACACCAAGAGGTGATAAACTAGTAAATATTCAATCACTACATTTTGTACTACGCGCAATCAACAAAATAGGAAGCACCAACAACGAAAAGACAGCACCACCAACGAAAAGGCAGCACATTTGGAAGCACCGACAACGAAAAGGCAGCACATTTGGAAGCACCGACTACGAAAAGGCAGCACATTTGGAAGCACCGACTACGAAAAGGCAGCACATTTGGAAGCACCGACAACGAAAAGGCAGCACATTTGGAAGCACCGTCATCGAAAAGGCAGCACATTTGGAAGCACCGACAACGAAAAGGCAGCACATTTGGAAGCACCGACAACGAAAAGGCAGCACATTTGGAAGCACCGACAACGAAAAGGCAGCACATTTGGAAGCACCGACAACGAAAAGGCAGCACATTTGGAAGCACCGTCATCGAAAAGGCAGCACATTTGGAAGCACCGACAACGTAAAGGCAGCACATTTGGAAGCACCGACAACGAAAAGGCAGCACATTTGGAAGCACCGACAACGAAAAGGCAGCACATTTGGAAGCACCGACAACGAAAAGGCAACACATTTGGAAGCACCGACAACAAAAAGGCAGCACATTTGGAAGCACCGACAACGACATCGTAAAAATACTCGTATGACATACAACTAGGAGAGGCATGAACCGTGGACAGATCAGCCCTAGTTGAAGCTGGAGAGAAGAGTCCTTGAAGTGTGATCTGCAGCTCACACCCAGGATCCAGCCTTCAGAGCAGTTCTGCCCTCAGCCTGCCTTCCTCGCAGCATGTCATCAGGGATGTCTCCCCAGTGAAACTGAACAAACATTTCAACACCAGTATCAAAATCTCACCAAAGAACATACACTACACTGTCAAGCCTATTTAAACAAGTTAATTAGGGGGGAGGGTTTATTTTTAACGTCATATCAAAACATTATGTTAGTACAAGGTTGATAACAAACAAAAGTTAATTATTCCATTAAGTAAAACTGTGAAGTGACCCTATTGAATAATTAGCAAACAATGTTGTCAAATATTTTACAAAAAGATCCACCCTACATTTAATCTTTATCAGTTCCATAAACAGCATAACTAACCAAGGATGAGTCCAGGGGCATGTTATTCTCCAACAACAACAACAAAGATGATCATAAATATGTCAATAAAATGAAAACAAACACAGCTAAATTAAAATGGGAGCTTGGCCTCCAAGAGAAAAGGAATGGACTATACAAGTCAGGAAAACAAAGGATAAACATCAGGAAAGGAACCTGAAATGTCCATAGGATTAGGTGAAGTCCAAGATCTTCATAACACGCCTCTGCAGCTACTAGCTACAGAACAGAAAAAAAAATAGCATTGTCACTGGTTGGCCGAGAGTAACTGATTTCTTCGTTCGGCACAAGTCGACGAAAACGAGCCCCATGCTGATCCGTTTCTTCATTCTTTTATGACAGAAAGTTCACATACACACAGCAACCGATTTGGGAAGGGGCTTCCACAGTATAACTCCTCATGAGTTATAAGCAGCCCACCACACAACAGGGGAGGAAACAGTAGTCCATCTCCCACACAAGTTCAATGGCTGCACAACACATGGTCCTCAGTCAGGAGGACATAAATGGCGAAGGAAAGTTCTTCACATAACTTACGTAATTGTTGGAGTCTCTGTATGTGGTACATCGATGCACTGTCTCTTCTTCATGAAAGAAAAAGAGAACGTAAACACTTGTTGCTAACAACACTGCCTCACTTGAGTCTGTGGAAAATGAATTATACTGTCTTCAGAGGCACGAGTGCACACCGGTTTGGACAGGGGAGGGGATAGACCAGGAATAAGGTATCCCTACCCAGGTTAAATCAAAGTCGAGCGTAAACAAATAATTAGAAAAAAATTAACCCTAGATTAATAATTGCTTGGACCCCTAGATTCATCCTCGATTGTTGTCTCTTTTTTTTATTCTTTAAACAAAAAGTAAAACCTCTGAACTGAACAGTTAATTACAAAAACATTATAAATCCTAACCACAAAAGTGTTTAACAACTATGTGCCCTTAATGGGGAAAACAAATCAAACATAAACATCAGTTCTGTAAAATTAATCACACAGGGTGAGGTAAACATGAAATTCCTCACCTGACTCACTAACCAACTTAGATTTTAATCGACAATTCTCAGAAAATTTCTCACGTAAGTTAAAGGTTCCACTTGTAGTTGCAACATCAGTCTGTACAGTAGGTGAGATTTCCTCAGTTTTCCGTAATTTACACTTGAGTGACAACCATTTCCATAGCAGAAAAAGAATCATACACATTATTATACCAAGTATAAATACAGTTATGCTTATCTCCATTGTTAACATGACATTTTCACTAAAAGCTGATACGCGGGGGAAGGTACCAATCCCCACTAGATAAGGGTTTCTTACAACAATTAGTAATAAAGTACCACCAATCACAAATATAGAAATACTTTGTAAATGTTTTAACAAAAAGCTTACAACTTCCACCGGGTCTCGCAGCTGTAATTCTTCGGGCCTCGCAAAGGAACGTGAAACGACCAAATTCAAGTGAGGAATAACAGAAGGACAATCCTCGTCTAAACAATCTTCTAATGAAGGAAAAACTGTGTGTGAAGATGCTGTTAAAGGTAAAATCTTTAATTTTTTTAATTTTGACCAAGCAGCTGGAATCACACGAATCATTTGGAATTTGGCTTTAGAAAGAAAATCACACGGATAAAGTTCATTAATTTTAAGCTCATCATTCATGTACAAGCGACAAACGCAAGGGACCTCAATGTCCACAGCGCCAGGTCGATCCGCAGCAGCTAAAAACAAGGTTTGGTTCTTATTCACTAAACATTGTACTTCTAGTTTACCAACAGGGTTAGTTAGAAAATACCGTTCAGGACCAGCTTGCGTAATCATGAGGTGGGTTCCCGAATGGCATCTGTAAGCACACAGTTCACCAAGTTTCTCTGCAGTCACTCCCTGAAATAAAGCTTTAGGACATAGAGAACTTCCCATGGCATCACCTGAAAATCTGGGAACAAAACATAAACTGTCTTCGAAGGGACGACAATCCAACAAATTTCTACCCTGAATGGTCACCAGTTGCTCATTATTTACGGCTAAAAAGTTTGGCTCGTGCTCCAAGTGGCAAGTGTTATTTTTCCTGCGGAAAGGTACCGCAACAAACTGAAATAGTTTCCAATTGGAATTAACATGAACAATAGGTATCTTAAGTTTGACATACAAGTTCTCCTGATAAATGTGACAGCGACAAATAGGCAAATGAAAATACTTTTGTACTTGGGCAACACTAATAGTTAATCTATAACCGTCTTTGTTTAAAATAGTCTCCAAAATTTGCAGTTGCTGTTTTAAGTGATCAGGAGTAACCAAAACAGAGGGTATCTTATGGGAACGACATTGGTCCAAAATTTCAATTCGAGTCAAAGAATGGGATTGCTTGAGCAGTTGTGCTGCTAACAAGAGCTGAAATTGAAAAGAATGCCCTATCTCTTGTACCATTCCAGAAAATTTCACTGTCATAGATTCTCTCAAATCTTTAAGGTAATTAGTAAGGTTAACAAACTTAAACTGAATTCGTTTTAGCACACCGGACATAGCTTCATTAACCACAAAAATGGTATTACTTAGATTAGCCAGAGCAACATGATCATCTAAAATTTGTGATTCCATTAATCTAACATGTTGAGCCATTTGTTTTTGATTCAAAAATAAACTTTCAACTTGGCTGGTGACTGCGATGTCGCAACACCACCTAACAAATTCACCAATAAAGGATAGACCCCGTTTTTCTCTCTCGTCATCCTGATTGTAAACCAAATCCTCTCCAGCAGCATCATTTAATTTTGAAATTAAGATATCAGAATGAAACATAACCTGTTTCAGTTCTTTGAAAATTTTACACCAATCATTTGAACCATCCCTGGGACAGGAAGTTAAAAGAACAATGCTTTCCTGAATATCAATTAGTTTGGTTGGCCACGAGACCTTGAAATTGAGTGGGACCGAAGAAGTGTATAACATCACCTGAGTCAACGGCTCAAAGTGGGCCCCGGCCACTACTCCGACTGCGTCCCGCTGTTGATGAGGGGAAGAGGCAGCCGAACCGTCGAGAGCCCCCACTAGCACGGCCCCCACCAGCACCCAGAGGTTCATCTTCTGACCGTGGGCCCGAGAGGCTTACTTGTAGCAACCTATAACACTCTTAAATACTGATTTTAGGTACAAAATAGAGACTAGAGCACCATCACCAGCCTTTTATCAAACAAAACAAAACATAATCGAACCTCTGTTATCAATTTAGACACACTATTAACGATAAACGGAAACATAACCTGCAATAAATAAATTAAACAAACATAACATCTGGACACATTCTTACTTCTCTAACATCAGGATAGATTTTGAGGCGACCACAGTAATTTACACAAAATGAAACTAAGGATGAATAAAAGGGTTTCATACGTTCCACATTCGTCACCTCAAACACATCTTTGCCACGTCGACTCTTCTTCAATCGATATAGGTTATCCGACAGCTTGTCCTCCACTACATAGGGTCCAAACCAGCGATGAAACAGTTTCTCGGACAGACCTTTTTTTCGAATAGGGGTAAACACCAACACTTCCTGCCCAATTCTGTAATTTACAGCTCGTCTACGTTTATCATACCTGCGTTTGTCTACCTGTTGCTGTTTCTTCAAATTTTCAGCTGCTTGGCGAAGCGCATCCTTCCAACGACTGCGCAACCCCAGACTCTCGTCCTCATCTACTTGCTGATTTAAGTTGATCTCTGAGGGTAGGACGGGTTCTCGTCCATAGAGCAAAACAAAAGGGCTGAAATTAAGGGTTTCTTGTTTCGAGGAATTGTAGGCGAAAGTTACCAAAGGTAAATATTCATCCCAATTTTTCTGTGAACTGGATACATACTGAGACATCATCATGGCTAGGGTACCATTTAAACGTTCACAAAGACCATTAGTATTAGGGCGGTAACCAGAGGTCATTAAAGACTGTATGTCCATTAATTTTAACAGCTCCTTGACAATTTTTGAACTGAAAACCTTTCCTCTATCCGTAAGGATAGAAGAGGGTACAGAATGGCGACAAATAATTTGTTCCAATAAGAAATTAGCTACATCTGTTGCATTGCTGGTAGGAGTGGCTTTTGTTTCAGCCCACCTAGTACCATAGTCTATTGCAACTAACACATACTTATTTCCTGACGTTGTCTTGGGAAAAGGGCCTAGAATGTCAACTCCAATGCGTTCAAAGGGCTCGCAAACAGGTAAGGGTTGAAGTAGCCCAGCTTTCTTTTGAGGGACCCCTTTCTTCCCTTGACAGTCCCTACAACTACGTACGTATGCCTGAATTTCCTTAATCATGTTAGTCCAATAATACCGACGGGTGATTTTATCTATCGTGCGCGCTGCGCCTAGGTGTCCTCCAAAAATAGGGTTATCATGACATTCACTCAAAACTTCAGCTTTCAGATTATCAGGTACCACTAACAATTTTTCTTTACCAACCGAGTTGGGGTTATTTTTGTACAACACATCGTCAATCAAAGAGAAATTTTTGATTTTTCTGCTAAGATTATTATTGAGTCCAGAAGGGTTTTTCATTTCATTTATTAAAGGTGCCAGACTAGGGTCAGATTGTTGTAATTTAGCTAAATCAACATCCTGTAACACAAATATTGGTAATTCCAGAGATTTATCTTCATCACTTAAAGTTCCCTCTGTTACGGCATTACGACTCAGACTTTCCACATGACCATGTGCCTTACCACTACTATAACACACAGTGTAATCATACTCCATCAGTTTCAAGGCCCACCTAGTCAATCTACCTGCACTATGTGCATTGAACTTTAACCTATCAAGGTAACATAAACTATGGTGGTCAGTAACAATCTTAAACGGTTTGAGGTAGATGTAAGATCGAAACTGGTCAAGAGCATAAATCAAAGCTAAACATTCCAGGTGGGTTATTGGATATCTGGTTTCTGCATTTGTCAAAGTACGACTAGCATAGGCTATGGGTTGTAACTTTCCATCTACTCGTTGCAACAGGGTAGCCCCAATACCCAATGTACTGGCATCAGTGTGCACTTCAATGGGTAATTTCTCCTGAAAATGGGCCAACACAGGGGCTGTCGTTAATTTTTCTTTCAAAGTTAGAAATGCTTTTTCCTGTTCTGCTCCCCAGATGAATTTCTCATTTTTCTTTAATAAAGAGGACAAAGGTTTCGCAACTTGAGAGAAATTTGGAATGAATTTACGATAAAACGAGGCAAGTCCTAAGAAACTCCTAATTCCTCATTGATCCTTAGGTTGAGGAAAATCCCTGACTGCACAAATCTTTCCAGGGTGGGGCTTAATGCCTTCACTGTTTACTACATGTCCCAGGACCTCAGTTTCGAAGTACCCAAATGTACATTTAGAGGGTTTCAAAGTTAGGTTGGCATCTTGCATTCTTTTTAACACTAATTCAAGTCTGCATAAATGTTGGTTAAATGAATTTCCCACCACAAGGATGTCATCGAGATAAACTAAACATGAACCCCACTTTAATCCGGCTTAAGTTTTATCCACGTATCTCTGAAAAATAGAAGGGGCTGTTTTCAGACCGAAGGGCAAAGTTTCAAAACAGTAAGTCCCATCGGAAGTTACAAAAGCAGTTTTTTCCTTATCCTTTTCGGCTACTTTCAACTGATGATACCCAGCATTCATGTCAAGGTGAGTGAAATATCGGGCCCCCGTGAGGTGGCTCAAAAAATCATCTATCCTGGGTAGGGGATATTTATCGTCTTTAAGCACTACATTTAACCGACGATAATCAACGCACATGCGAAAGTCATTATCTTTCTTTCGTACTAACACAACTGGAGAACACCAGCTGGTGTCACATGGCCGAACTATATTGTTATCTATGTGCTCTTGCACAATTTTGTTAATAATTTCGCGTTCTCCTGGAGACACGCGATAAGGCACAGAAGAAATAGGAGGGCTATCTCCTGTATCAAGGAAGACAACCTCCTCGTGGGTGCGTCCTATTTGTGTGGGGTTCCAACTAAAACAGCCCTTGTACTTGTAAAGCAGTTGTGTTAACTTCTCGCGTTGGTCAGGAGGTAACTTAGGATTAAAATTCAATTGGGTCAGATCAAATTGGTTTTCCTCTTTAGCTTGTAAGATGGTACTTACTTCCTCAGAAGGGGAGGGGGCAGTACCTTCAAATTCATGTAGGTACCCCAATTTCATCCCTGGATGTAAGACCACTGGGTGGGGTGCGGTGTTGGTGATCCATATGTGGTTATGTTGTTTTTGATTTACGATGCTACGAGGGACTAACACTGAAAATCTACTATAAACATCCTCTTTAGGCTCAAGCAAAACCTCATCGGGTAGATCACCTCCCTGGAAGTAAACAGGTATCAGCTGGTGTGTTCGAGCATCTAGACGCAAGTGTTCGGCTACTGCCACATAACCTATCTTCACCATCCCTTCTGGTTGAATTTGGGTTAAGTTAGGTTGCTCTGTCGGAACAGCTGACTGGTTGTCCTTACCCGTTGTAGGGAAAGGATTTACTTGTTTTTATTCAGTCTGTTTACATTTCGCACGATGACTGTTTTTGGCTTCCCTCACCTCTGAGCATCTAGTGGGGATACTTAAATCAGGATGGTTTAAAGTCAGAGACAAACTCCTATCTCCTATACATGTAATGACAGCCCCATATTTGCTCAAAAAGTCACACCCTAAAATAAGCCCTTTTATTGGTGTCTCCACAAGCCCCACAGGGTGAGAATATCGAAAACTACCGAGTCTAAAGTATAGGCGACTCATGTGTTTCAACTGGTGAATTTGGCCAGACACTCCCGAGAACACTCTAGGTTCAGCGGGTTTCCAGTAGTTCTTTGGCATCAACCGATTCTCTAGTAGTGAAACAGCTGCCCCACTATCAATAAACACGGGGATTTCTGTCCCAAAAATTTTATTTGTTAAACTCAACACCCCATCGCGCTTACAAAGGGACATTTTGTTTTCCCAGGACGAGTGCACACCCCGAATGTACCCCGCCCAGGCTAGTTTCCCTGTTTCTGGTTATCTTGCAGAGATGGGCACCCCCTTCTCATATGTCCGGGTTTATTACAGTTGAAACAGATGGGTCATCCATCAGACGTCCGCTGGGGCCTATTAAAAGGTCTAGGACCCGGGCCTGGTGTTATGTTCCTAAACGGGTTACTTCTAAACTGATTGTTTGGTGGATACAAATTGTTGGGCACACCCTGTCTATACTCCTCCCTAGGCTTAAAACTCCTTTGTGGTATTGATTGAACACGCAGTGTTTTCATGTCCTCACGAATTGCTTTAACTGTTTCCCAAATTCAAATAAGGTGCTTTCAAGTGTAGCATTGGTGTTATTCGTATCCCTAATATTCCTAACGGGAACGTGTTCTGGTTTCCCGTTGCTTCCCTGTATCCTGTCATGGCTCTTTGCGTAGTATAGTCCTGCCTCAATGTTCCTAAGGTTCCCTAATAGTTGCTCAACTGTATTGTTTGGAAATAGCATAACCTTTTCAACAATATCCGACCTTAGTCCTCTTAGTAAGTACCTAACCTTGTTGGCTTCAGACATTTTTGAATCGAGTCTATTGCACAAATGTAAAACATCATAAACAAAAGCTTCGAAGGGCTCATCCCTATCCTGTATCCTTGACTGAAGTCTTAATTCCAAATCTTCTACTTGCCCTACTCGTGTGAATGCTGCTTTCAATGCAGTGGCTAGCTCCTCAAATGTGGTTAGGTTTTCTAGAGTTTTTTCGAAACTATCGTACCAACGCCCAGCAGGTCCCCTAAGGAAAGTTGGTAGATAAGAAATACATTTTTGTTCGTTCCACCCATTAACCTTGGCTGCTCTCCTGAACTGCTTCAAAAATTCTTCCACATCCTCACACTGTTTTCCCCAAAAATGACCTGGGTCTACATAGAATTTTCCTGCCTCCATGTTTTCGGAGTCTCCACAAGAATTCGCTAGCTGCAGTAATCGTATTCTATCTTGTAAGTTCACGAAAGGTTCTTCATCAGAGCTACTATTCCCTATTACGTCCTGTATTCCTGCTTTATCATCCTCATATAAACTTATGGTGAACCTCTGTGACATACCTCAACCCTTAAAATAATTGAAGCTTAAATTAACTCAGAGCCGATAATGTTTACTATATGTGAGAGAGGAGAAAAAAAATTATTTTAAGAAAATACATATAACTGTCTGCGACACCCGAAAGATAAGTAGTGAATCAATGATCATTCATCCTAATAAAACAATAATAAACAGACTGGCAATAAAAAAAAATTAAAAAAAATTCTCGCTATTAATTAAAGTGAACAAGTTAAATATAACTTAAATAGCATGGTAGTTTATCTCAGTGCTTGATTAAAACAAATGCTTCGTGATTTAACCTAAATAATTGCAACTTATATAACATAACTTAAATTTTAAAAAAAAATTAAATGTACTTAATTGATAACATAGTAATTAAATAGGTAGTTTGCTTATCCTAACAACAACAACAAAAAAATATGCTCTTATTTTAATCTCGGACCTCCTAACACAGGCTGCTGTAAGAGAAAAAAAATTAACTTAAGTATTTTAAAGTCTGAAAAACAACACATGTATTATTAACAGAAATCAAACGTAACTAATAAAATAATAGGTGCACTGGCCTTTCTTCTCTTTCCATCCTGAAATAAAGAAATGTTATTAATTTTAAAACAACACAAAATACCCTACAACAGACTTTTACCTGGCGCCTCCACCACTTGTGACGTGACTCCGTCAGACGTCCCGCGTACACCTATACACATAGCAATAAATAACCTATAACATTGGGGGGTGGTTCTGTAGCTCGTTGGTAGGCATGGTACTCAAGACCAAGTCTTCTCCCTATACAGGAAGTGTAGGGTATAATTTATGTACTGAAAAGAAACATGATTAGTTCATTCAAGCACAGATTTTATTTATTAGGATAAATACTAGAAACACGATAAACAAACTCTGAAAAAAAAAGTTTAACACATGAATTAATAACAAATAAGTTAACAAATAGATTCACGAATAAATAAATACATTAAATACACATTAAAGAGAAGTCAGCCGGCAAACAATTATCGCTACAGCAACATGGCCGTTCTCTCGTCGTCGCAGCTCCGCTGAGGAACAGTATACTTCCCAGTTACCACTACATACATGCTTATAACCAGACGTCGATTTTTCCCAAAACAAATAATAATAAATAATAGGGATGGAATAATACTACATTATTTCTTAAAAGATTAAGACGAAGATCGTCCAAGAAATGATCGTTGCGAACGAGCCATGGCCAACCACTTACCCTCTGACTTGAGGCGAAGCAAAGTTGTTTCAAACCGACGTGGACCCGGCTTCCAGAGAGGTCCCCAGGCAAAAAGCCTCGGCCCCTCCCTGGAAGGAGGTTTTAACTACAAAATTAGGCCATGCCGGAAAAAAAAAAAAACACGAACACCGGGAAAACTTAGCCAGGGGGAACTCGCTGTCCCCCTTCTTCCACAAGGAAAAATGAAAAACAAGTGAAGTCAGCCGTTCCTTCTGCGCAGGCGCGAGCGAGTTTCCCCCTCTCCCTCTTGCGCTGCTCGATTGTTTTTTTCAGTCTACGTTTCCAAAGTCGGACGCCAGATGGCAACACTAATCAGGACAGAGTCCTCGAAACGAGTACACAAAAGCCTCGCGTGGCAGAACAAACAAAATCGACGTTACACAGCGGGTTTTTCTGGAACGGCGTGTTGCAACCTCTCAGCGGGCCCTGGCCAGCGACCCGCGAGAATTAGCTAACCACGCAGCCTCGTAAAAGCCCGCGGTGCCTGTAAACTAATGTCGCAGCAACCTATATTCCAAGACCCGCGTGTCGAAATCAACCGGCCGAGCCTGGAAACGTGCACGTACACCAACACGTAAACCTGACGAGAAACAAAAGTAAAATAAATTTAAGAAAAAAAAAAATACTGAAATTTCCAGACCGCGACAATATTGATAAACAATTATGCGAGTTAAATGAGCACTCACGGAATTTTTGTGTGCACTTATTTCTTCCTCTTTATCATAAAACACCAAAAAAATCTATCAATCTTATGTCACTAGCTAGTAACCACATCAATGTTTACTAGCTAGTAGCACAATCAATGGCCATTCACTCATCAAAAGTTCACTACAATTTGGAGTTAAAGGAAGTGTGGGTATTTTTGTTCAAGAAAGATGCCTAAGTGTACTAGCCTTTATAATGGACATTTTAGCCTGTTTTCCAAACAAAAATATACTGATGAGATCATATTACTTTATTTTCATGTAACTTTAGGTAAACATAAACATAAATACCCAGTTCCAGTATGTAAAAACTGAATAACGTATATTTACAGTAAATGGTTTCACTTCCAAACCTGTTTAAAACATTTTAATACCGAAACTTTGATCACAGCGTGTGTTTACCTGTATATTTTTAGTTTGCTAGGTGTTTTTTCAATAATGCCTAATTTTAGCTTCCACATTATTTTCAGGTCAGTATTTTTTTTTTACCAACTTTAGAAAAGGAAACTTAAAAACTAAAGGAGATTAATAAAATATATATTTTTAAAACAATTAAAATTCGATAGTACTAAATAAGTTTTTTCAAATAAATTTATAATGTGTAGCTTATTTAAGTTTGGTTTGTTTCAAAATATTATATTACAGGCCCTACCTGTATGCGATTAATAACAAATTGCTGCATCACTTTAAATGCACCAAACTAGTGGTGTATTTTTCATTTTTTTCTTTGCCTTTTAATTCGAATGAGAAATCGTATTTCATAAACGTAAAAGACAATGATTAATTTAAAGATATTACGGTATTTTATAGAAACGTAGGGCGAATATAGAGAAATAAAATCCACTTGGTATAAGAACCGTTTCTCATAATCTATATATATAAAAATTTAGCTTCCGTATGTATTTGGCCGCAAAACTCGGAAAGTATACGATGGTTTGGATTGAAATTTTTACAGAACATTGCATCTTAACAGAAGAGTGTTTATATGAAATAAAAGTTTGGGAAAATCCACCGGAAAAGTCGGAAATAAAAGTTTCTATAACTAAATATCATGGTCACCCAACTTAGTTGTGACCACGCTCGACGATGCTGTACCATATTGTCGAAGTTCAAGCACATCAGGCTACTTGACCATTGTGCCTTGACGACTATAATTTACACAAATATGTATATATATATATATATTTCAAGAAAGAATAAAAAACTTTATTTAATTTGAAAGTATATTCTTTCGACTCTATTGATAAAAATACGTTTAAATTAAAAAATATTCAAATTTTTGGAGCACAGTAAAAAAAATGCATTTAACCACGAATATGCGAGTTAAACTTCAGAACGATCCAACAGCAGTCATATTTTCAAGACAATTAATTGAAGTTGGTAACGGCACTGTACCTACAAATCCAGAAACAGGAAAAATCAGCTTATCATCTGATTTATGCAACATCGTAGATTCAAAAGAGGAATTAGTAGACAAGGTATTCCAAAACATCGAAACAAAATTCAAAAATCATGCATGGTTGAGCGAAAGAGCCATTCTAGCGGCTAAAAATGTTGACGTACACGATATGAACAATAGTATTATAAACAGAATCGAAGGTGAAACAATGACATACAAATCTATTGATTCAGTAGTGCACCAAAATGAAGCAGTGAACTTTCCAACGGAATTTCTCAATTCACTCGATGTTCCAGGATTACCACCACATATTTTGAATTTGAAAATTGGTGTGCCAATTATATTGCTTCGAAATATCTGTCAGCCTAAATTATGTAATGGTACACGATTAGTAGTTAAAAAATTAATGGATAATCTTATTGAAGCAACAATTTTGATTGGACTTCATAAAGGTGAAGACGTATTACTTCCACGAATGCCACTTATTCCGACAGATATGGCGTTCGAGTTCAAACGACTTCAATTTCCAATACGCCTTGCGTTCGCTATGACCATCAATAAAGCACAAGGACAATCTTTGCAAGTGTGCGGTTTGAATTTAGAAAATGAATGCTTCTCTCATGGACAGTTATATGTCGGGTGCTCCAGAGTCGGTAAACCATCTGATCTATATGTTTATGCAAAAAATGGGAAAACAAGGAATGTAGTCCTTCCATTAGCTTTACAATAAAAATATTTAAGCTAAACACATTTTTATTTCTTCTATTACATTCCACAGCCATGCACAGTAAAATATTAAATTAAACAATGAATTAATATTAAACTGTGCCACAGCAAAGCGTGGCCGGGTTTAGCTAGTATATTATATTCTTGTTATGCCGCATAAACTAAGGATAAACCGGCCGTAGCAATCGATGGCTCGATAGGAACGTCTTCGTTGGAACTAAAATATAACTTTAAAAGTAAACAAAAATCGGACAATCATTACAATTCTAGATAGTAAACATTAATGTTAAAATCATTATTTTAAGAAATATTTTTAACTCCTACTTAGTTTTTCAAGTTTTAACTAAGCATTAAAATAGAATTGACGATTTTGAATGTGGAAATAAACATAATATTTTCTTTCATAATGATTGAACTACTTTATTCGATTTCTTTTGAGGGCGTACCGGTGTTACGATTTGAATTACTGGTGGAAATAGTGGGCGCCACCACGTGAGTGGGCACGTGGACCCGGCTAGAGCTTCTTACTCAGGGCGTTACGTGGCCCGTGTGCCGCGAGATATTAGCCCTCCTGGGATTTAATCCAGCACCTGTTCCTAACTAAGCCCGCTCTCAGCGTCGGGCACGCTTCTACTTCACCGCAGTGGGCTCTTAAGGTGGGTTTACGGTTGAAAATTAAGAATAAAGACTTAAGACTTCGTCGGATACTTACCATATGACTCTATGTAAACTAGTGGAATGGTTTATGATTGTCGTGTGTGAATTTTGACGGGTCGTGTGCAAACCATATGATGACTTAAGACTTAACAGAAATGGTTATATTTTATATTTTTCATTAAGACTTAAGGGAAGCGACCAATCACAACAAACCGGAACCTTTCAACCGGAAGTTTAAGTCTTATTATTGGACCGAGCGAGGCAGTATTTTTGGTTAGAATTCGTATATTTGTCATTTGTAATCATCATCCATTTCGAAAAAGAGATATCCCATTTGTCAATAACCTATTTCAAACCTGCTTCTCTGTTTCGAACAATGGCCGACCATGTGTTTTGTGCTGTGATTGGTTAGAATTAACGACTTCTATGTCAATCATAAACTGGAAAACGTAGTTTTGACTTAATCGTGTGCTCGATGTTAAGTTATAATTCTTAAGGAAATTAATCGTAAACCCAGCTTTAGGGCGTCCCACACGCCGCTGCCTGGGTTAAGGACCCACGTGCCCCCCCCCCCCCACGAAACACAAAGACTCGTGACTCAAGTTGGTTTTATTTACTCACACGTTACACGCCCTCATACAATCCTTCCTTGATACTGTTAGAAAACGCCCGAAGCACGAATCTATTTAGTTGAGGAGGCGAACCACGCACGTGGTCGCCTCAAGCCTTTACTTGTAACACGGGTGATTAAAAACTCCGGAGAGTATAAGAATTACTAATTAAAACAGCCCCACGGACCGAGATTGGCCCCGAGGATAGAACGAAAACGATTTGAATAGATTAACTGAGCAGAACTACTTATCGGTGAGACAATGGTGATGTCCCCGGGGTGTCTGCAGAGACGTCTTCTCTCGGCCGGCTGTAGAAGGAGACTGGGGTGAGACAAGGGCTTGCGGCAGGAAACATGCCGCCCTTCGCGCCCAACACAATTATCGTTGACATCATAGCTACTGCGTGCCCCGGGTTATTATAGAAAATAACATGAACTCTTTATAAAAATGCCAGATACACATCCACGACCAGACCGTCTGTAAATATTACTTATGTGGTAAAATATTTTGAATAAAGTTAAATGTTGGTTCCGTCGTCACCCGCTAGGGAGCGTCCTTGTCCGTACTTGCACGTATTTTATTACAAAAACATCATATATTAATGAAACAAAAGGCACTCACATACAGAATCGTCGTGACACTATTTTGGGGCGAAAAGAAAAGGTTACAATAATATTAATTCCAATTAGGGGTGCGGCGCACTGCAGCTAAAGTGCCCTCTTGCTGTAGTTCGTGGCGCGCAGTTTAAATCTCACACGTCTTCGTACGTCACGATACAAATGCCGGGTAGGAAAGGTGGTGGGAAAGGGAACGGAGGATGATCAGGCTCGTGGGGCGAAAACCCGGCTGACGTCAGTTTACACTCCACTTGTTCAGTAAAGAAAGTGAGAAACAGATCCACCACTATCGCGCAAATGTATGCTGTTCTAGTCCTTGTATACTTCTCGCTTTGATTCTCAAAACTCGTTCACTCCACACCAGTTACCCCCAAGTCGAATTTTTACAAAAACCTGTGCACCTTATGGTACAAGTAAAATAGTCATGTGAACTGGGATTTGAAAGGGCTAAATATGACGAACATGCGCGTAATTATTAGTCACGATTAGTTATAGGTAGTAATTTTTGTTTTCTTTTACGGCCTATATTTCTTCCCCCGAACCACGAACCAAAATATACAATAGTTATTTAGATCAAGAATGTGGAAACAAATGAATGATAGGAAAACACTAATAAAAATAAAAATCTAATATAGCTGTTATCTGATTATATAAATGACCAGTAAAAAATGTCTATAAGTATCTGTAAATATTTTTTAAAAGATTTTTAATACCATTTTAAATTATTAATTTGTTTGGTAATATTAAATCAAGAGCAGGTAGATGATAAAATAGCTAAGCATTAACAATGAAGAGGATTAGGGCATGTGATGGTACGGTAGGTTGAACGTGAAGTTTAACAGCGGAAATAGGGGAGTGAGGGGCTTGTTGTAGCGGTTCTCATGAAAACTAATATATCTTGAGATCCATTGATTAAATTGATACTAAATAAAGATGGATAGAGGATGTAACCCTTCCTCTACCAAATCAAGTAAAAATAATACCATAACTATTGGTCATTATTTTACAATCAATTATTTTTTAGAAGAAGTGCGGTGTTACAACTTACCTCGTGCTTGGGGCAAGTTGTAACTTCTACCAGGGCAAGTAGTAACGACAAAAAAAAACAATAATACCTCTAATCATTTATTATTTGTCTATTTTTAACAAAATTTACATCTTTCTGAAGTAGGTATTATGTAATTCTTATCAAAAATCAACTTAAATACACTTTTTAAGTAATTAACACCTAAAAAGTAAGTAATTAACAGTTTTATTTAGTAAAACACTACTAATAATCATCATGGCACTTTTAAATCACAGTAAGTAATTAAATTATTTATATCTAAGGTATGCTTCGTAATTATCTCTTTTTAATATCTATCTAACAAAGTATTGCACTTATATAAGAATCAACATTTGGTGGGTTCCATTATAATTAAATTCAAGTATTCATCTGAGCTACAATTAATACAAATAAAAGATATAGTGTCTCCTGTAACACATCCTACATGTGCCCACATCTTACAAATGATACACTCGACCCAATCTTCTTTATTTGAATCTGCGTAAGCTTCACCACATACCAGACAATACCAGCTTTCCGAATACTGCATATTTTTTTCTAAAACTTCAGCTGCCGCTAACTCGTACACTTCTTGGCTTTGTGTTGCCCGCTCTGACTTTCTTTTATACACCCTCATTCTAGAAGAAAGGAAAAAAAAGTAGGTATCTACATCATAACTTGGGGTATGTTGTAACACGTTAAACAAGCCCCGGGATTTTGTTACAATTAACCCCATGGTATGAGTTTTAACATTTATCAAGATAACTATTTAACAATTTAGCAATCTTAAAAACTGTTACATATTATCAGATATAGATAAATTTGAATGTAAATAAGATATAGAAAGTTTGAAATTAGTCGATAATAATAACGCAAACCAAAATTTTAAGACAGTACAATTTTATATTACGTGGAAAAAATGAAGCGCGTGCACACTTACGCTCACTGCGCCGGCCGGCGGACACTGGCTATGGCAGCATGATGTGGCGCGGTCTATAGGTCACATCGAGTCAAATAAATACGCTAATAAAGTTTAAGATCCTAGTGAAAAGAGCCTGTTACTGCTTACCCCTGTTACAACAAGCCCCTCGCTCCCCTACCATAGGTTTACATGACCTATAAGACCCCAGGATGTGTTCCCAACACGATCTAATATTAGGTTCGTCTCAAATATCATCTAAACTCTTACTATTACACAAACCGAGAAACTATTGTTTCTTGATTGAATTGTCAGGCCTAATATTTTATAATTAGCAATTAATAAAAAAAATTATTTAAATAATAAATAACATGAAGTAATTGGAAGGAAGAGGTGAGACACTAGAAAGTAAAGAAGATAAGTCAGGCAAGCGAGTGACTGTGAGGTAGGGAAGAGGCAGCGCACACTCGGTCACTCACTTGCCCGCCAGCTGCCCCGAGGTATACTCGGTCCGCTGCAGTCGCCTCGCTCGAGAATGTGTCCCGTCACGGCCCAGTTACCGCGCTGGTAGCCGAGCAGGTCCCCCAAGCACTTTAGTCCCCACGTAGCGCACATCGGCCCAGAAGTCGCAGAGGAGGCCGATTGTGGGCGCACCGTGCGTGGGACCCTGCATGACACCGTCTTCCCAGTGGGCCATCGGGACACGAGATCAGGCAGCCCTTCAAGCTGTTGCACTGGCCACCTGCAACAGCAACCGATAAAGCTGTTTCAGTGGTCACCTGTAACAGCAACCATTCAAGCAATTGCACTGTTCGCTTGGAACATGAACAATTCCAGCTGTTGCACTGGTCACCTGCAACAGCAACCGTTAAACTGTTGCACTTTTCACCTGGAAATTATCGTTCAAACTGTTGCAGTGGTCACCTGGAACAGTAACCGTTCAAGCTGTCGCACTGGTCACCTGAAACAGCAAGATTTCAAGATGTTGCAATGGTCACCTGGAAAATATTGTTCATGCTGTTTCACTGGTCACCTGGAACACCAACGTTCAAGCTCTTGCATAGGTCTCCTGATGCAGCAACCGATAAAGCTGTTTCAGTGGACACCTGCAACAGCAACCATTCAAGCGATTGCACTGGTCACTTGGATCATGAGCAATTCAAGCTGTTGTACTAGTCACCTGGAACAGCAACCGTTAAACTGTTGCACTTTTCACCTGGAAATTATCGTTCAAACTGTTGCAGTGGTCACCTGGAACAGTAACCGTTCAAGCTGTCGCACTGGTCACCTGAAAAATCAACCGTTCAAGCTGTTGCACTGGTCACCTGCAACATTCAAAAATTTTCACTTGTAACCATCAAGAGCAAGCGTTCTACATAATGTTAATCATGTAAATCAGCAAGCTGATTCGAAGATGTTATTTTGGAAATACGCCATGTTTGGGTACACCTTAGGTCATAATAATACCCAAAAAAAAAATAATTGGTTGTCTGTAAAGTCGGTTTACGGACGATAGTTTAACGTGACAACGTCATAACAAAACATTGATGAAATGATTGATCCAGAAGAAAAGGAAATATCATATTCGGCCTGAGACTGAGCCGTAATAGGTTTTTGCAACCAAACCATTTAGGCATTAAAAATATTATATTCTTTAAGGAAGAATTTTTTTTTTTAAATTTTTCTATCTTTTGTATGATAAAATCTACCTCTGCATACTTTTATAAACAAAATTGAATCATTTTTATCGAATTATCACTATTTTGTATGTATACAAAGGAGTGAATTTAATTAATAAATTTACTTATATTTGCATTCATTATTCAAATATATTTATTACTTTTGAAATGTTACGTGCGCCGTATTAATTTTTACAAGTACAAAAAAAAACTTCGCACATGCCGGGATTCGAACCGAAAACCTTACAATTAGAAGATGCCATATATACATTTATAAAAATTTTGTTCACGGTAGAGGAATAATATTATTTCGTTTTTATAACTCGCCTTTATAACAAATACGCATCCCAAATACACCAAACTTATTTATAATGTGTTACAATATTTTTTTAAAATATTGTGCAAAAGATCCCGGTTGTAATTTGAATTATTATGTGTAACTGTAAAACACAATTGTTGATTCAAAACGTATTTGGATATTCAACATTACTTTTAAATAACTGTACCGATTGTGCTGAAAATCGGTGGACGATCGTTAAATTACATAATATTAATAATTCAAACGACGAAAATATTATTGAAAAGTCAAATCGATGGTCGTTCCAATCGAGTGGAAGAGAGATGCCACGCATGCGTACAATGAGCATGAAGAGAGATGCCACGCATGCGTACAATGAGCAAATAGGACACACCCGTAGTGGGACATCCGTAGTGGGACACTTTTTCGTGCGTGCAGCCGGCGTTCATTGATTTATTAGACGTTGTCACGTCAAAAATGAAAAAAATAGATGAAAATTACGTGAAACATGAACATGCAAAAACACAGAAAACAGGTAAAACCAGCCGGTGTCAAAAAATTTAAATTCATAAGCACCACAGAAAATTCCGAGTAAGGAATTAATAAAAGTTTTGTTGCAGGCCAAACTGACACAATGGGGCTCAAAAGCCTAGAGTGTATCAACAAGGACAACACAGCCACAAATAAACTAAACCAAGATGATATTAAACAAATAATGTGGAAAAACAACGGCAACACAGAAACGCACAAATGATTCAGTCTGTTGGTGCCTCAGGACGGGAAAAGATCATTTCCCGAAATGTCGCATCAATTAACATATCGTTTTCGTCGATACTATCGTCATTGTTGTGTCTAGAATATCAGTGTTATCATATAGCCAGGTTTATAATAGCTCCTTTTTTTGTGGTGACTTAAGTGCGTACGGGTTTGCTATGTTGTTAAACATGATGTCTTAATTTACTCAATTATTAACTAGACCAAAATTTAAACGGTTCCAAAGAAAAGTTGTGTGTTTCATTGGACAGCAATAAAAGTGAATCGTATTGTGGAGGTTTAATGTGTCCATTATTCACTGTCTTCTATATTAATTTTCAAATAATCAATTATTTTTACATATTACCTAGCCAATTAATCTCGTGTATTTTTCCGAATCAAAATATATTTATTTCTCACTCACCAGAGATCTTACCAATATGTGTTGTAAGTTTTCTGGCCCAACATTAAAGATAACTATACGTTTATAAAATCTATTCCATAGGCACTTTAATAATATCAGAAACTGGATGATTTTTGAAAAATATTAATTAATTAACAATTTAAAATTTGCGCAAAATGAAATTATTCGAAATATTCTGAAGAGAAATTTTTAAATTTTCGGAAAACAATATGGTTTGTTTGTAAAATGACAAAGAAAAGAATCCTATATGGCCATTTATTATGTATGCGTCAAAATGGTTAGTTATTCGGCAAATTTTTTTATAATTTATAGATTAATAATACAAGTTTGCCTCATGTTCAAATTATGTTAGCAAAATCAAGTTATTTCCAAGTTTTATAAGAAAACTCGTACTTGGTACACTTAAGAGTCAGTAACACTACCCAGGTAAACTCCGAAGCGTGGCTGTATGGCTGGCTGGGTGGCGGGACTGGAATGTGACAGGGGGGTAGGGGGTGGTGGGGACCTAGTTTGCAGACTTGCTTCTTCTGTTTCTTTCTCTCCAATTCTTCCTTGACCAGCCATCCTCAAACCGGTTTTCTACCCCTACAAACTTGAGTGGCCATTATGATTGACAGTTGTGGTCCTGCCGGGCGCTCGGGGCAGGGGCTGGACACAGCGTGAGACATTGATGAAGGGATTTATATACCGAGAGAGATGTCGCAACGGTAACACATTTGACTCGCATTTAGGGAGACTCGGGTTCGATTCTCAGTCTAGCCGTCCTGCTTTAGGTTTTCCATGGTTTCCATAAATTACTCTAGACAAATGTTGGGTTGCTTCCTTAACACAAGCCGTGGCCGATTATTTTTCCAAACCCTGTTCTTGTTTAAAGTTGTGCGTAACCATTAATAATCACCTCGCCGTCAACGAGACTACGTAAAGCCTACTCATAAAAATTGCTCTTATTTTATGATTTGCTAAACGTTAAATCTAAACTGACAGAACTTTAAATTTTCATAAATTGCTAGTCCTTTTTTATTTTATGATGGAATGTTATGCTTATTTATTTAAAAATTCCATAATATGTGACTAAAAATTAGTGATGTACACAATTTTTTTCTATAAGCAATGCTATTTTCTTATGATATTGATTTTATTTTTAATAATTTTTATTGTAGCTTACATGGCGCTATGTAAATCAGCGTTCTTTGAGTTTGGTGTGGTATGTGTTGTTATTAATAAACGTCTGAATAACTTCGTCGTTGAGGTATGTGTTTTTCAATAATAAAGCAGTGTGTGCAAAAGAAAACCTTGATAGATTGTAAGACTATATTGATTTTTAGAGTAGCAATGCTTTATTATAGTTTTTGAGATTTTGAAAACCAGCTTTTAACCCAGTTCACGCCATGAGCTTATGCACCTTATCTAACCGAAAGGATCTCTGGGAGAATTCTAAAAACTTCTAGCCCTCATTAGCTTAATTGAAAACTTTTTTTAAATTTTATTTATTTCCAGCTTTACGCCAATAAACTTTACTTCATTGACTGCCTTTTTTTACGTTCACCTTCGTCATTTAATTGTGTCATAAATTATGTTATAAAGAATTATTTGGATAAAGAGTACGGACTAAGAATACCATATTAAAAAAATAGGGTAGGAATTGGCTATCTAAGTAGCCTATACATAAAAACATGTTAACACATTTGCAAAAATAATCATTTTCTGTATTGATATAAAGTACTAAGTATTAATTTAGCCTAACAATAAAAAAACAAGTCAGCATATCCATTTTCATATAAATTCCCAAAAAAACTGCCAAACATTACATAGGTACCTTACCCTATTTTGACAGTAAACAAATCTTGAAGTCATAATATAGTTAATTCATAGATCAAATATTTAAACTGTACACAGTAAAACAAAGACATATCATTGTTAGAATAACCACATCTTGTAGTAAAGTTGGCAAATTCGTAAATCCTTTGTAATAGTTAGATACTAGGAGTAAGAAATGTGTATGGCACAACCAAAATAAACGGGAAAAAAATCTTATAAATGTAGGAGTCATAAAAAGCAATGTCACAAACAAAACACAAATAAAATATGTCCAATACGAGTACTGTTAGTTTTCAGCATAATGAACGTTCTCGTAGACGAAAATAGCAAAATTTCTGTTATATAAAACAGGTAATTTTGAGTACCATAACCACACATATACTAATATTATAAAGAGGAAAGATTTGTTTGTTTGTTTGTATTGAATAGGCTCCGAAACTACTGGACCGATTTGAAAAATTCTTTTTCCATTAGAAGCCGACATTATCCCTGATGAACATAGGCTACTTTTTACCGCGTTATTTATTAACCACATTATTTAAGCAACAAATTTAATTTTTTCTCTCCCTGATGAACATAGGCTACTTTTTACCGCGTTATTTATTAATCACATTATTTAAGCAACATATTTTAATTTTTCCATCTTTGTAATTCAGTAACTAGCAACTGTCCGTCGTCGACGTGTCTCTCTTGACGCTCGCGTTCCCACCACCGCCTGCCTCTGCTCCAGCGCCCCGCCCACACCCCGCTCGGCTAGCTAGGCAGCAGCATTTCACCTAAGCGTCACTGCAGTGCGGGAGGGGAATGAATGTCACAAAATAAAGTGCCACGCGGCTCACTTACGCGGTCGGTCGGGTCCCTACGCAACGGTTGTGTGCGATAAGGTATATTTTTCCTTGAAAATATTTTGAATTTTTTATAATTTTTCAATTACCACTTCATATAGGCCTACAGGCTAATTCCTGTTCAACACTTCGTCTGTTTTTGTTGTATAAGTGCGCACGCATGACACAATTTATTTAAATATAAAATATAGACAGAGATAGAGTGATTATATATATATATGAGTTAGATAGAGAGAGACAGAGATAAGTTGAGATAGAGCGAGGTATAGAGAATGAAATGGGTTAGATAAAGAGATATATAGATGTATAGAGCTATATAGAGATTTATATATAGAAGAGATAGAGATAGTGTGAGGTATATATGTATATATGTAGATATGTAGATATAAAGATATAAATAGCGATAGAGATACATAGATATATAAAGATGTAAATAGAGATAAATATATGTTTAAAGAGATGGATAGATGATTTGTATATGTGAAACTACTTCAAACATATACAAAACAATACCGATTGAGGCATTGCAATGCATGCCTAGCATTAGATAGATAATGGAATCTTTTCAATATTAGTAATGTCTTATTTTTCAGCTTTTTTCTATAGTGCTTTAGAGTCCAGATTACATACAGATTATATACAGTTAAATTATACACTGGCAGAACAACGTCTGTCGGGATCTAAAAGTGATATAAATTATTTTGCACACTAGACATTCAAATTAAGAAGACAATTACTAACTACATCTGATTTCGAAAAAGGTCCCCTTCACCATGTGTTCAGCCCGGGCAACGCCGGGTACTGCAGCTAGTAATTAATATCTTAGTAGACAAATAAATTGGTCGCTTTGCTTCCAGCACTTGGAAAAAGTTTAAATTAAAAGTATTAAGCTATGTCAATTTTACAAGCATATAACACACAATGAGAAAACAAATACTATTCTACATCAGTTAACCGCAACAATACTACAACTACTAATAATAATTATTTATTCCTAGTGCATATTAACAATAACTGACATAAAAAAAAACTGAAATGCGTTTGTGTGGCTATACACACAAGTCGTTGTTCATATAATGCATTAAAAAGTAATGCAGAATACAGTAGTGTTTGATGAGCACATTTTATTTATTATTTTTTTATTTAATTAAAGTAAGCTAATTTCATATTTAAAATGCAATGAAACAAAATCACGTGGCTTCTACAAATACATTTGATTTTCATTATTTTTTACTTGCAGTTTTGGCCAAAAGATTTCTCTGTGCTTCCTCGATACTCTTGGCATTCCTAATTGGCATTGAGCGTGGAAAGCGGGGATCAACAATCTCGGGGAGAAGGCATTCCATGTAAAATGTACGAAGTTTTTCTTTCATTTCGTTCTCCCAGAAATTGTCATCACGTTCAACGCGAATGGTGTGCAGCCCGAGAGGAGTCCAAATGGAAAGAATACAATAATCTTTTTTTGTGATCTGAAGTTGTCCTTGAACTTGATAGTAATAGTTATGTTATTGGTTCATACTGTAATTTCCTTCCAAAAATTTCACAGCTTTAAATTTTCCCGCCATTATGGCATCGGTAGGGTGCGCAGACATTATACCATACGGACACTTCACTTCTACTATTCCTGAACTGTTGTCCAGTAATCCGTCGGGTGTGGCTCCTAGGAACGTAATATCAGCATGTACAAAAAGTCCACTCTGACTTATTTTCAGCCCGGTTTCATTTTCTACTTCCCTGAGTGCACGTTCTTCGTTGACCTTCCCATGCTGTATAGGAGGTGTATTGGGCGAATAGCCATACAACATTTGTTTCACTAGACGCTCACAACTTGTCTGACAACTTGTAGATACTACAGTCTCCATCTGCAATTACTTTGGCATATATGCATCCGTACATGTCCATACTAGAAAGGAACCCCTCGGCGATAATTGCTGCCTCCATGCTACTAGAACTCTGGTCAGAATTCCAGTTTTTGAAACAGGTATGTTCCTTTGGTGTTTCACTGCGCACCTCTGCACGGTGACAGAATGAGCAATAATTATTTTTGACACCTATAAATATTACTTTTTTGGTGTAAAAACCCACGAAAGCTGCCTGAAAAATCAAACGAAGAAAAATAGTTAGGTTTATTTTTAGCAGAATGCCCTGTACTTGATAATAATAGTTAGGATTAATGAAACATATGTTATCTCGAATGGTAATCAAAGTATCTTCAAAAATGAAACCATAAGTATACTTGTAGACTGTTAAGTACATAAGAAAATCATAAAACGCATGATATAACTCTTATGTGACTATTTATAGATATATGTGAAAGAATTTCCGGAAACTTTAATACGAATATATTTTATAATAAAAAAATATCAAATGCATAAGAATACTGAAACAAAACATATTATTTGCATATTATATTTCATTGATACGAGACCATAAACATTTTAACATTAGTCTGAGGCAAGAGCATATGAGTGCTGAGCATTGAGTTGGTAATTGTAGTGCTCAATTAAATATTTTATTAGAGCAACAATGTATGTATTCGTTTCATCACATACAAACGCATATTTAGTACGCTTAATGAAACCTTTCTCTGAGTGTGCATTTCACACCGGTATCCAATTACTTGCATTATGTTTTTATTAGATGTAAAGTTTCAACAATGAACTTTGCAGAAAAATATGTCTACAGTTGGTACCGCAACAACCATACTTCATATAGCTTTATCATAACTTTAATACATAGGTTGAATAACAACTTCGTAGTTTTGTCATAATACTCTAGAGTGAAGATGTTTGGGTATGTTTTGATATCTAAGGTCTTGAAAACCCATATAGGTGAAATGAGGTATTAATAAAGCAGCTCCAAAATAAATGGGAAAAAATGTATGCGAAAATCTCCAAGAAAACACGCCAATCAGCGGCGGCGTCTGAAATACACTGAAGTCGAGACTAAAATACTGAAATGAGAATGTAAAGACGTAATTTGATATATCTTACCATTCCTGAAAGAGAGTTGTAGTTAGTGCGATATGAACGTTTGGGCCAACTACCGTCAACAACCACCGTCAACAGTGCAATTCCATTTTCATCAACATGTCATCTTTTGATGGCTTCTTGTATTTCTAGCTTGGCAGCTTCTGCCATCTCGTGATGCGCAGTCTTTTCCCAACCAAAGTACTAATAGTCATTTAAGAGGAAAATATTGCAAATGAAATTGGAATTAGTTTTTATTTTTTATTATTATAAACAGTGGTACATTTCTCCGATAATTATTATTTGTTAATGATTTTATAAATAATTCAGAATATTTACAGTCATATAAAAAATAGTACTAATAGTCATTTAAGAGGAAAATATTGCAAATGAAATTGGAATTAGTTTTTTATTATTTGTTATTATTTTTATTATGAAGCATACAGGTACTGTATTATAAAAAGTGGTACATTTCTCCGCTAATTATTATTTGTTAATGATCTAATAAATCTCCTCTCCCCAAATTTGCTTTAAAACTCCGCCTAGTAATTAGAATTTACAAAATCTTTCGCATCACGGAGTCAAGTGGTCAGCACGCTGATCTGAAACTAAAGGGGTGATGCTTTTTATTACAAGTGGTATTTTTGCGTACTATGATGAAAGTATCTTTATGCTAGTTCGACACCTTGAAAACTTGTAAGTGTACCAAGGCACTGGCACATCTAACGCCAATGATTTCACCCTTTACTGCTACCTGGAAAGGCCTCTAGCCTCCCTCCCCTTCAAAGCTGACAGCTATTATTGTCCTGTCTCTGTGCCCTCTTCCTCTTCCCCCCCCCCAACCACCCTGTCGGTCCAAGGCTCAGGAATGCGGACGGAGAGTAGCCCACGAACATCAGCATGACACTAGAGGTGGTGTTGAACTTTACTCCTTCCATCATTACGACTTAACAAAAAAAATTTAAGAGTTCCAGTTAAGTAATTCATTATTTAAAATTCACTGACTTTGCTCTTTGTTTGGCAAAATTTATCTACCAGTTGCAGAAGTGCAAAAATATTGTACTCAAAATTGTCGATTTAAGGGAACTTTATTAATTTTTTCAAAGCACAATTTAAAAAAAATATATATATTTTTTTTCAAAATGGAAGTGTTTATTGGACATGCATGCACACACACAAAAAATTATACAATTTCAGGTAGCTTCGTTTTTCTGTTATTATGGAAGTTACATCACCTCTCGCATAACTTCTTCCCCAGGGGTATTACTGACTCTTAAACTTTAATAATCTTTAGGTTGAATTGGTTTTGTAATCACTAGTCAGCCGTCCAGCATGTAACTAAGGAGTTAATTAATAAACTTATTAATCTACTGTATTCTCAGTAATAATCTGGACAATCCTGAAATGAAAATGACATGAGATACTTTCAATACCATTACATAAATAAATATTTTAAAATTTCAATTTACTGTTTCACTATAAAACTTAATACAAGAAAGAGATTTTTTTTTTTATTAATTAAGATTGATTTTTCTTTCAAAAATAGTTGTGAATGTACCTCAATTGCATGCATATGTTTTTTTGATTAATTAATGTTATTTTAATTGAATTGTTATTTATATACTGATTTCATTCCTAGGATACTTGTTGCTTGCTAAAGCCTTATGATGATTTCTATAAATACTTCTAGCTTTTGGTTTCATTTAATGTTAATTATAACTTTTATTTGATAATTAATTTAAAAACAATAACTTTCTTTCTGCTTTGCATATAACTTATCAACATCTAACACTAACGTGATTAAATTAAAATGTTTTAGTTGTTAACTGGTACAACTTTCATAACAAAAGTTACATGATATTGACAATCAGCTGTCAATTAAATTTGGATATTTTATTGGCTTACAGTTAAGAGCTACTTGATTGAATAACGTTATGCAATATTTTCATGTTAATAACTAACGCTAGTAGCTTTTGATACATATTTTGTTAAATTACATATATTATACATTCACATTATGAGATAAAGATTATCAAAATTATTATGATGGAAATACATTTAATAGTAATTTCTGTGTCGTAATAAATGCTAATTCATTTCTGAAACGACACATTTTAGCTTTAAATAATTTACTAACAATATTTCTGGTAAATAATTCTTTCATGCAATAAATCCATACTAATATTATAAAGCTGAAGAGTTTGTTTGTTTGTTTGAACGCGCTAATCTCAGGAACCACTGGTCCTTTCAGTGTTGGATAGTATATTTATCGAGGAAGGCTATAGGCTATATTATATTATCAATATCATTAGGGATCCTTACTAAAAGTCCAATTTAGAATCAAATGCGTTGGAGGGGGTTAGATACAACATGCAGTACTCGTACGAAGTGTGTGTTGGCAATGCCACAGGTGCTATAAGTTTATTTCCTATTGCCTATTAACATTGTTGCCACGTACTAGATGCCTTATCATTCTTAATTTTCCCATACAAGTATAAAAACACCGGTGTGATATTAACAATCAAGCAATCAGTACCCTCATATAGAATACATAGAAATGAGATAAATATAGATACAGAGATACATAGATATATAGGACTATAGATGTAGATAGATATAAATACATATTTAGAGATATGGATAGATTATTTGTATATGTGTAACTACTTCAAACATATAACAAAACAAAACTGGATGAGGCATTGCAATGCATGCCGACATTAGCTAGATAATGGAATCTTTTCAATATTAGTAATCCCTTATTTTTCAGTTTTTTTTCTATATTGCTTTATAGAGTCTAGATTACATACAGACCAGGTAAATAACTATAAACTGGCAGAACAACGTCTGTCGGGATCTGAAAGTGATATAAATTATTTTGCACACTTGACATTCAAATTAAGAAGACAATTACTAATTACATATGATCTCTAAACAGTTCCCCTTCACCCTGTGTTCAGCCCGGGAAACGCTGGGTACTGAAGCTAGTTACTTATATGGTAAGTTTAAAGTAAAAATACGTTAATGCGCACTAATCTGTTAAAATATAAACTACAAAAGCCTTTTAATACTATTAGGAATTTAATGTTTTAAATATTTGTTTTACTTTCCTTCTCTTAAACAACGATTTTTTTAAACGGATGCATTTATTGAAATTAGACCAAAGGTAAGATATCGGTCATGTTATTTTTCAATGAACGATGCAAAATCTATCCGTAATGATTTCAGGAATTTGCGGAGTTTCGAATTAAAAATGTCTGGACAACCGAAATCAAAACCATTTTTTTTCTTGAATTTGACTCTAGTTTACATTATTTCACCATATCACTGAGTAATTGTGTAATTTTTGACTTATTGAAAATTCGTGTTTTTAAAATTTGTGAAATTTTCTATTATTTTAACAAAAAAACAAAATTATTGTATTAGGTAAGTAACGATTCTAAAAATTCTAACTTAATTTAAAAAGCTCAAGTATAATTTGTGATATTTGTGTAGTTGTTAAATTAAGTATTTTTTAAAAATATAGAATTGTATTTTACTTCACGTGGGTTAACAGTCGACTTTCGCTTCAAAACGTAAAGGAGTTTTATTGGTAAGCTAACACAGAGTTGTGGCTTGCAATGAGATAGGTATTTTCAGGTTTTTTTTTTTGTTTTAAACGAACGCGTGATATTAAGACATTAAGATATATATTAAAAAATTCGCAATTTTTCCGTGAATCGAACCTAAAAGCTTTGGCTCACTAGCACAAAAATGTTTACCAGCATTATTCTGTTTTATAGGTATTTGTATTCTTTGTAATAATTTTATGTAAACACTAGGACAACGATATCTTCATTTACAACAGATTCTTAAGAATCCTAATACATTATTTAGAAACCTTCGCTGACTGTTTAGCTTTTTTCTAATACTGTTGTGGATAAATGCATGTTTTCGGGCATTTCTTGTTCGGGACTTGAACCCAGAACCCGTGCACATAAGGCAGGCATGCATGTGACTGCGACACGGGTGTGACAACCCTACTGGACCCTACAGTTAGAGAACGAGGTTGGGTTCCTTCAATGGGAGTTTTCCTCGAGAAGTAAAATAACTCCGTAAAACTGTAGTCTCAACGAAGACAGACTGTCCAATAATTAGAGACCGGAAAAAAATCGGGGATTCATTTCGCGATATGCTAAAATGCAAACAATTGTATTTTTATGCAACTTCTGCCATTGGTTCACTGTTAACCTGGATGACTGTGGGCCTATTATAGACCCTTAGTCAAAGAAGTGTCAAATCACGAGTCTCCCAGTTGAGACACCTCACAAGTAGAGACCGGAAAAATTCGCGGGTTCAATGACCTCCAGGATAGAATCCAATATCCTCTACACACTCGGGCAAATGCCAACAGTTCATTGGCTGCTGACTTGTGAGTCGTCTCGACTGGGTGGCCTGTGATTCGACACTTCTATTGAGTGAGGGTCTCTAATTGGCCCTCAGTCCTCCAGATTAACAGTGAACCAATGACAGAAGCAGCACTAAGGTATAATTATTTGAATTTTAGCATAACACGAAATGAACCCGCGAATTTTTCAGTTCTCTACTCACAAGTCAGCAGGCGTGGTTTGCACGAGTGTGCACAGGATCGTGGAGTATCCTGGAGGTCATTGAACACGCGAATTTTTCCAGTCCCTACCAATAATGGGCGCCAGAGCTGCAGTCCGCGGTTGCTCATGTCATTCGTTGTTCTGTAAACACATTCGACACCAAATTAAAAACATCTTTTTTTCAACACGTAGACATAAACTATTACATTGCCTGAAAGCAGGCGATTGTGATATGAGTGACATGGTGGCTACATATTTATTTAATTCAATTAAGAAAATAAAAAAGTTATTTTTTTTTAATCTGAAATACTGCATTTGTAAAAATGCATTTACAAAAGCTAGAAGAAAAACCAGAATTTTATCACTATCTTAAACTAGTTACTTGTAAAACACCTAAGGCACCCGTTGAAAAGTGGTGACTATAAAAAACAGTTTAATTTAATATATACAGATATATTTATTTAAACGGCAATTTATTTACATATTGTGCAAATTATATATATTTTTTCTGACTTTCGACGAAAAAATGAGTTTTAATGAATAAACTCTTAAAAAACTTACATTGGGTGTGAGTTGTCTCTGGTAGTTCAATAACATTCTTTGCTGTGGATTTGATCCAATATACACCTTCACTTGACTTGCAACTGATGATCGTAACAAAGCCACACACAGTTGACCGTGTGAAAATACTGGGGGTCTCCAAATTGATGCCAACGTGCTAAAAATGACTGGCCTTGCGCATTTTTTTTATTGTGATAGCGTATTTAGATGTATGGCGGCTGTGATTTTAGTATAAAAAATTAATTTTGAGATATACTGGTTTTCTTAAGAGCATTAACTGAAATGAAATTAAGAAGCTGGTTTTTCCTCCATAATTTATTTATTATTGCGGAAAACTTTTCTCTGACAGATTTTCTTACAGTTAATTACAACCCTAAAAACTAAAGAAATTTTGCAAAACACTTACACAGACTTTCAATATTCTGACAAATGTCGAATTGGCATGCGAACATTCAAGTGTGAATTCTTAATTTAATTACATCCCTTGGCAATAGTGTCTCAAGTAGACAGCAGCTGTAAAATTTATACCAGTGATCAAACATTTGTATACAGACACTTGAAAAAAATTGTTAGGGATATTTTTTGTCGCATAAAACCATTATTTTATAAAACATTTCCCGGTCACAGAAATTGTGATCTACTCGAAAAGATATTAACAGTTTACTCAAATAACTTCTTATGGTCGATACATGATAGAATCGTTGTAGGTCCATCTAAACTTTTTTTTTTCAGTATAAGATTTTTATGTGTGGTTCAAAAACCTTCGCCCATCATTAACTAGGTAATGCGTATGTATTAGTTATTGCATCACATTCCATTACATTTTATTAAGAAAAATTTATTAACACGTTCCACCACATAAACATGGCATTTTGTGTTAAAAAAACAGAAATTCATGTAGCCAGATGCACGCAAGTTATAAAACAATATTATATTTTTTTTGTAAAAAATTCAAAAAAATATCCTTTACTTAAATTCTTGAATGACGAACTACGTCTTGGTAAATTACGAGAAGTCAGTTTTTCTGGGTTTGAACAACTATGCAATATACCAAGTAAAAATTCGTCGTATATTATCGTTTTAATAAATCATTGAATCAGCGAAATTCATAATTAAATGGGTTCAATCGAGCTTCAACATGATTTTTAACAAATAAATATACTCTATGAAGTTTGTTAAGAAATGGATGAATCTTGAAATTCGTGACCATTCACTTGAAGAGTCTGACCTGCCGTGGCCACGCAGCCGTGCACGATCTCACGGACCTTGTCGGGCCTCCAGGCTGTCGTGTTAGGCGTCAGCAGGTCCACCGTGTGGTCTCCGAGGGCCTGTCCGTTCAGCCTGCCGTCCGCCGCCTGAAACCACCCAGTAGCACATCTCCCTCTGCAGGCTGACTGCAGTATTAAGGCGGGCCGCCTGGATAGGTCTCCACACAGCCTGCACAGCTCCGGGTGTTAGCAAACTGCTAAAGGATCACTAATGGTGTCTGAATAGCACTCAAAATTTCTATTGATGACAATGTTTTTTTTTTTTCGTAAAGTTTTTAGTATGCTTGTTTACTCAGGTAAAATGCGTTTCGCATCACTTTTTGGATGATGCACTGTGAACATACATAAGCTAAATAAATATTTATCCTTCTGAGAGCAAAGCCCTTTTCAAAATGATACAGCCAAGTTTGTAAAGTGTGGTAATTTAGCCTTGAGTTGAAAAAAGGGTTAGATATTTTTTGAAGTTTTTTTCTCGCATAAATACAATAAAAAATCTACACTCATTCTACCTTCACACTCAAATTCAAAAGGTCAAACAATAGTAGATGCAGACTTTACTGACATTTTGTAATGAAATATTAAATTTACTTGAATAACTTAGGTAACACAATTAACAGTGTAACTATTAAGAATGTAAATATTTTTTTAACCCTTATTTTTTCAGTAAGGTCACCTTTAAAATAAAAGAATAAATTACTGCAAACAATTAAAAATATGTATTTTAGTTTAAATTGAACAAATTATGAAATCATTGTGCAAAAATTCTCTTTAATTTTTCTCGAAGAGACGTAACGAAGTATAGTTAAAGGGTGTTTCTTTTGGCAGTTGCAAAAACTGTACTCATATTCGCAAAGACTTATGTTTTGGATTACAATGCAAACAATATTATTATTATATATATTTCGTGTCATTTAAACACAATTATAAGCCAATGAAGAATTATCACAGCCTCCATATTGTATTATTTATACACTTAAATTTGGTCAGACTATAGAAGTAAATTAGATCTGGTTAGTACTTGGATTATTGGTGACCACCATGAAAATATTTTGTGCAGATGGATCATGTTTGTGGAATAAGCGTTAACTACTTTGGGCGGGTTTCAGAGCTACTCGTTGATGGATAGACTACTGCATGAGTGAGTTTGCGACTAGCTCAGCCAGTATCAACACCTGGTGAGGAATTTCTGCTGTTAGATGTGAGTTATTAATTTTTGCCCTCGAATTTCGTAGCTTTCATAATGCTTTTATTATGTTAGTTATTTTATTTTTAAAATGTAATAAATAAAATATTATTTAAATATTACAATTTTTTTAATGGAATATTTCAACAGAACACTTCAAATAAGAATAGTTTTATCGACGTTCAATCGTGTTCATGATAAATTCGTAAAATTATGACTATAACTATTTCACGGTCACCGCTTATGAGACCACCTAAAACATACATTATTAATTTATTCCTTTGATAAAAAGCCACACTTATTTTTCGATTGTCTTATGTGTCCTCCAAAGTTATAAAATCGCGGAGTCAAAGATAGTATTACCCCGACTCAGAGATAATTTTTGTACGATTACGTCTCGTATAATTTAGCTCCACTCTAGACTTGATTACCTGTGCACTATCAAACCTCATCGTTGCTTGTTCATTTGGACATATGTACGGAGTGCAGAGGCTCTCATATTTCGGACTGGCTCGAGGTTTTCTATGGCCCTTCACGGGAAATTTGGCACAATCACGTCACTAAGGCGAGTGTATTTGTGCTCCAAATCTACTTTTCTACCATAATGAATCAGCTAAGTCATCATCCATCCGGCGATGAGACCATACGGGCGTACTCTTGTCAACTTCTTGTTGCACATTGCAATGCAAGAGAAATAATTTTATTGTGATTTCAAGGCTCTAACTCTTTATGGACGATGGATTTGAAAATGAATTAATGGATAATTACTTTTACGGTATAAAGCTGCAATAATTAAAAAAAATAGTCGTACGACTATGTGAACACCAGCAAGGTCCCAAAAATAATGATTCCGTATCAAAAGAAACCTTGGACCTTTATTTGACGATCGTACATTGCCGATGGTTTTTCGTGTGCTTTCCCAACGGTTTGCTAGAGTCACATGTTGCGGAAATCACTTGAGGACTAAGACAGGAATAGACTTTTCGTGTCTTGGGTTCATTACGTGTCCTTCGTGAGTATCCTTTCCTTCGTGTCCTTTGTGAGCTTCGATTCTTTCTTCGTGATTCCCGCGGGGGCCCTCTTGACAACCTATCGACCTGCGGCAGCATCTCTTGATCACCTGCAAGAAACAATTTCACCAATTGAATTATTGAAGCCAGGAGTACGCCTCAAGCACACATCCTCATTTTAACACACTTGACTCGCATTTAGGAGGATCTGAGTTGGAAAACATTTCCCGTCGCTGAACTATCACGAGGTTTCCAAAATTTAAGCCAGAAAATACCGAGGTGTTTCATGACGATAGGTAATGATTCGTTTTATTTTTCCACGTGTTCCCACAGAGAGATTAAAATTTCTGTACTCTTACAAAAGATTTTTTTGGATGCCAGTTTCCAAGAAATAACTTGTAATACTACAGGACAGATATTGAAAGTTTCTACAACACACGGCTATGGTTATTTTTTTCTTTCATTAAAAAAACGTTTTTCGGGATGATATTGTGTATGTTTTACGAACTTGGGTCATAATTTTATATTTTAATATACGTTTCATAAAAACATAATTTATTTTCAAACCATAAAATAGTTAATTTAGGAAATTAAATAACTGCTGGACTTTCTTTCGGTGTATCATTCATATTATGTGCGCAGTTAATACTGGAAAAATATTGAGGGAACGGTTCACAAATAATTTTAATTCTTGGAGTTATTGGGACAACACAAATCGTAAATGCCCGGGTAAGAATTCTAGTCGAGTATTATTGCGGACACTTTTGTTTAGTGATACAGTTGTTTTCATGCAGATGTACTCATTTTACAAGTATTTGTCATTTCACATAAATAGTTATGTTCTATTTTTAAAAAAATACAGTGTATAGGCCTAGTTGTGTTTAGGGCCGACCACTCATATGGCATTAATTGGCCCTTTAAAAAAATGTGAGGAATTTTAAACACTTGGGGAGGGTGGGGAGGAATACCATAAAAATAAACACAAAATCTAAAAAAAAAAAAAAAAATATTTATCAGGTGACATTAATTTCCCCAAAAGTGCAATTTTTCACTTAGTAATTTAGTGTCATATTTGTATGAAAAAGTGATTTTGATTTAAAATTTTTCAAAATGTTTTTTGGGTTAAGATTTCCAAACAACTTTTTTTTTTTAAATTTTTTTTAACGAATAATATCATCACTCGCTAGATGGCGTTGTAGTCACATTTATTTTCAATACTATCTACAAGGAGCTCTAGTTAACACACATCATCTGCTAGAGGGCGCCGCCAGCATCTTGTTTTCAGTTATCGATGCAAGGAACGCTAGTGTCACGTAGTAGGCCTACACATGTCGTGTGCTGTAGAAGTATTGTCGCCATATTAGTTTAAGTTTACCCGCTAGAGCGCAGTAGTATACCACTTCATACGACAACGTTTCGGCCGTCTTGGCTGCCATCTTGAGAGTCTGTAATATTTTAGCTAGAAATTCAGGGAATAATTCCGAAAATCGTCTGGATCTTGGTACCATTTTCGATGCTTAATAGAGGGAATGCTGATTGATTGTGTGTGTGTGTGTGTGTGAGATAATGACAGAATCAAAAGAAAAATTTTAATTATAAATAATATTATTTTCTATTTAAAGGTCTTAAGTTTTGTATACTAATTAAATAATAATATTACAACATTTTATATAGTTTATGTTAGTACTAAACTTAGATGTGTAATTGGTAGACGTAATTTAGTAATTGTTGTAATTTATAATGTATTAGTATGTAATTTAATGTTTGAGTGCTAGACATAACTAATTATAGGTTTTTTAAAATCTTGGTTAGGTGCAAGAAAAGGCTTAACTACGCCCAAACAAAAGTCAAATAAATAAGTACATAAATAAACCTGTGGATCGCTTGTGTAATCTTTCCTCCGCCTCTTCTTCCATGACTCTGCCAATTCTGTTCTGCATCTCTTTGTGTGTGTGTGTATATATATATAAATTGTTTGTGTCTTCGTTAGTTTTTTTTACATAAATGTTTAGGTTATAAAATATCTTTAAATCTTTATAACTTTAGCATTATATGGATTCAAAAAGGGCCTTTTTATAATATACCTTTAATATATTATACTTTAGGTAGCTCATGTGTATCTTATGTTTTTTTTGTTTTTAATTTTTTCACCGATATGTTTGTTGAGTTTTAATTTAAATGTATTTGTGACAATTTTTGGTATTTTAAGGCTATAGTGTTTATCAAGTTTATTTTGCATGTACTTAGTAAAAATGTATGTGGTTAAGTGTAAGAGAAGGCAGTACGCCTTAAATTCGCTACTTAAATTAAGGCAGTAAATTAATACATACCCCATGTTTAAACACTCTTTCAATGCTCCTTCCATTGTCTGTGGTCCAAAAATGATGTCTTGAGCAGATGGAAAAGTTATAGAATTCCATTAGGAATCCAACCTCAATTACGCTGTTCGTTTGAGACAAAATTTTGTCTGGCTATTTAATTCTGTCTTTCAACAGCTCTTTCTTAAAATATTAATATATTTATTTTAAAATGAGATACCATTGAGATTATTGCATCGAAAATGTAATATCTCTACATTTGATTTCTGGCTGTCGGACTTCATCAGTGGCTACGAATCCCACCCATTTATTCCAAATAAATCCCATTTTGTTGCATATTCGGTACAGTCTTAGAGAAAACATCTCTTTCCCATATCTGAAGATAAAATCGAAAAAGTAAACCTTTATGAAGTCTACATTAAAAACAGGCAATAGTGTATGGTCACCTGCCAGAAATATGCCATAAGGATATATCAACACAATTTACATCTGTAAAAGAGTCATCGCTTTCAGATTCAAGGGAGTATGAGTCACATACATCGTAACATTGCGTGATGGTTCTCAGAAATTGTTACTAACGATGACCTTTCTCTTCGAACCCTCGTTTGATTTTTTTTTACACTTGATGCAATGTGAAGGGAATTTGATTCTGTAAATGTAGTTCAATGTATTTTTCAATCTGTATTATTTTCTAGTATATACTCTCTCAAGTAACACGTAAAAATACATATGGAAAATAAAGTGGTTAACACCAATTATTTCAACTAAATTATTTAATTGTTCAATTTTTCATACTCCATTGAAAAGCTGTCCAGCTCCAACTTCAAGGCTTACAACAACCTTGGGAAGCACTATGGTGTAAGTTATATTTTGTTTCTCGCAGCTAAATTTAAAAGTCAAATTCTGACTTTCTCTCTACTTACTAAACATTGATTTGTTTTAATATCAGCAATTGCATATTTGTAGATTTACGAGAAATACGTTGGCCAGTAGTTTCCAAAGAATTATTTTCATAAGATTGCCATAGTTGAATGTTGTATAAAAGTCCCGAAATTAAACTTAAACTTTTGTCTATATTCAACTATTCTCTAAACAAAGTATATTTAGCTTTATATATATTTATTAAATTAAAATTAATTGAAATCACAACATTTTAACTAAGAGCTTAAGTGTCCCTCATTATTCTTATATTTTTAACATTTTCTATATTTTTCTTGTACACTTTAGTCATGTTTCTTCTTCGTTTATTGCACTTCTTTTCAAACATTCATTCTATTTGCATTTTTTTAAATTAGCGTTGCAGATTAATTAATGTCTAGGGCTACTTGTACTTGTCAACCTGTTTGAGTTGTGGTCATTTCAGTGTACACTGATTTACAAAATACAAAATATTTTCATTTAAGCTCTTATATACATGTTCTGTTTATAACTCAACCAGTTATTATATCACATTTTAGTATATTAACTAATGTAAGTACATACAAATGTATCATCTCTGATCGTAGTATTCTATGATTCTAATTTAAACTGAAGTATTAAAGTGAAATTAAATGATTTTTAATATTAAAATAAAAATAATAAACAGACAAGTTATATAATTCTCTTTCATTTATCTCATAAATTATGGAAAAATAAGGTGAAAACCAATTTTTTCCTCACGTAACTGGTGTTAAAATAGTTCTGATTAAGTGGAATTTTCAGGCTAGGTCTCAAATGACCCACTGGTTATTTGGTTTTCTTGACGTTCCTTTTTGGTTATCGTTATTTTTCCTGTCAAGTTACTGCGATAGCGCTCTCGCATTTGTTGTTGGATCACCAAATTCTCACAAGATATTTAATGGACAATATTTTCGAGGTTGAAATTTTCCGCAAATGATTATGATAATAAACACGTGCGTGCCTTTTTCTACAGCCATTGATATGTCTTAAATATCTGTTAAGAAAGTTTGACATGTAACGAAAAATGCAAGAGATCCATTGTGATTAATTTACAGAAAAACTGTACTTAAAAATTGTATTTGGAATTTAAATATTAGTAAAATAATAAAATAAACAAAAAATTTGAATTATATTGTCCTTTCCTACTAACATAAAATAAAAAAAATAAGGATAGAAAACAATCTGGCTCACGTTGGTCTGAACTCAGATAAAGTAAGATTTATTTATTTATTTATTCAGTTTTTGATCTGTAGATCCCATATGGAGGTAAGGACTCCGGGACATAAAAGTGAACATACCTTATTAATAAGCTCTTACACCTATTTATAATCTTAATACAAAATCGAGGTCGCAATCTCCTTTGTCGATATGCACCCTCAAAATTAATAACGCTGCTATCCCTAAGGCATCTTTATATTATAACATTACTAAAAGGTCAAATAATCACAAATTAATGGTTTAAAAGAGAGTTGATTTATCTCGTCACACCAACAAAAAATAATAACTAATCTCAACTAAATAAATTATAGAATCAAATGCATCTCATGGCGTAGGACAATGACTTAGCGCAGGCTGTTTCAGGTTCATGCTTTAAGATTTACCGGCACTTATACATCTGGTAAAGCAGAGCAATTCACTTCTCTCTTCCCAATTCCACGGAGTTCCGCAACGCTGTCCGAAGCATAGTCGTGGGAAGACGCCACCTGTAAGAAAGATAAAACATTAGTATTGTTAAGATACCAGAAGCTGAGCACGTTACCAGCGTAATAAAAAATGGGAAAATTATGATGCTAATTTGAGTTTGCAAGTCAGAATCTTTATTTATATTAAGTGCAGTGAAAACGAACGTTATCACTGTACAAAAATGTTTGAAAGGGTGGTTTTCAACTAAATGCTGCATTAATTAAAGACTGCTCAGAAAACCCTAGTAAAACGCACTTTTTAACAAAACTAATTGTAGCAAAAATCTTATACGTCGTGATTTTTTTTGGATAAGTCAGAAATACAAATTTCAATGTCATTTTAAAGTTTAAAAATTAATAATTGCTTAAGTTTTCAAAAAAAAGTAGCATTTTTACATCCATGTTATAAAAAAAAAATTGGTTGTCTGTAAAGTCGGTTTACGGACGATAGTTTAACGTGACAACGTCATAACAAAACATTGATGAAATGATTGATCCAGAAGAAAAGGAAATATCATATTCGGCCTGAGACTGAGCCGTAATAGGTTTTTGCAACTAAACCATTTAGGCATTAAAAATATTATATTCTTTGAGGAAGAATTTTTTTTTTAATTTTTCAATCTTTTGCATGATATAATATACCTCTGCATAATTTTATGAATAAAATTGAATCATTTTTATTGAATTATCACTATTTTGTATGGATACAAAGGAGTGAAATGAAATGTGCAATTGAATTAATAAATTTACTTTTATTTGCATTCATTACTTCAAATATATTTATTACTTTTGAAATGTTGCGTGCGCCATATTTATTTTTACAAGTACAAAAATAAATTTCGCAGCTGCCGGGTTTCGAACCGACTAACTTAAGTTTTAGAGTTTGGTACGCTAACCACACGCCCACGAGGCCATATCAAAGTAAAGTAGTTTCAAATGTTATATATACAAATTTATAAAAACTTTGTTCACGGTAGGAGTATAATATTAACACGATTTTATAACAAATACGCATCCCAAATACACCAAACTTATTTATAATGTGTTACAATATTTTCTAAAACATTGTGCAAAAGATCCCGGGTGTAATTTGAATTATTATGTGTAACTGTAAAACACCATTGTTGGTTCAAAACGTATTTGAATTTTCAACATTACTTTTAAATAACCGTACCAATTGTGCTGAAAATCGGTGGACGATCGTTAAATTACATAATATTAATAATTCAAACGACGAAAATATGATTGAAAAGTCAAATCGATGGTTGTTCCAATCGAGTGGAAGAGAGATGCCACGCATGCGTACAATGAGCATGAAGAGAGATGCCACGCATGCGTACAATGAGCATGAAGAGAGATGCCACGCATGCGTACAATGAGCAAACAGAACACATACGTAGTGGGACATCCGTAGTGGGACACTTTTTCGTGCGTGCAGCCGGCGTTCATCGAATTATTAGACGTTGTCACATCAAAAACTTGTGTACGCTACAATTAAGTATTTTTTTAGGTATGGAAACAATGGTTCAAAATATTTGGAAATCTAAAATACGTGTTATTGTAAGGGATCTTAATATTGGATTTTATTGTAAGGTAGTCTGGGCGCGCGTGTATGTGAGTGTGTGTGTGTGTGTTCGCATCGTCAGATCTTGAGTACGCAGCCCCGCTGATATCTTCCACGCGCGCGAGGCGTGTGTTGTGTTGGGACAGTTCCTAAGTCGCTAAGTTGCTAAGTTACTAAGTGTATGAATTTAATGTGCCATATTTTTTACTTTATGCAGCAGTTATAAGACAGCATACATTGGACTTAAATTCTGTTCACTTTTTGGACCGAAACCACTGTCAGAAAAAAATTCCAGAATGTTTACTCTGTGCCAAGTAAACTTTCCCAAAAGTAGTAACTACTAATGATCTACGAGTCCTTCTACTCAAAAATTTGGTTGTCTGTAAAGTCGGTTTTCGGACGATAGTTTAACGTGACAACGTAATAACAAAACATTAATGAAATGATTGCATACTTTTATGAATAAAATTGAATCATTTTTATTGAATTATCACTATTTTGTATGGATACAAAGAAGGAGTGAAATTAAATTTACAATTTAATTGATAAATTTACTTTTTTTGCACTCATTAATTCAAATATCTTTATTACTTTAACAAAGAGATTATTTTAACTAAAACTTTCATACATGATTGCTATTTAACTTCTTCCAATCTGTGTTATTCTGTTAAGGATAGGACGATGATAGGAAAAGTAGGAAACGAATGGGTGTGTTTCAAGTTTAATGTGCCTCGAAACAGTCAAATCGATGGTTGTTCCAATCGAGTGTAAGAGAGATAGACGTAACGGAACACAGCGTAACGGGACAATGTGTGTAACGGGACAATGTGTGTAACGGGACACAGCGTAACGGGATAATGTGTGTAACGGGACACAGCGTAATGGGACACAGCGTAACAGAAAATGTGCGTAACGGGACTCTTTTTCGTGCGTGCAGCCGGCGTTCATTGATTTATTAGACGTTGTCACGTCAAAAACTTATCTTGTAAACAACCTCATACATTTGTAGTTGTTCGTGAGCCAGCATCATTTGATGCTTTGCAGCCGGAGAATGGGTGCAGTTGTTACACCTTTCGAGAACTGCAGTATTCGAGACAAGTTGCATGTCACAGGTAACAGCTGGAATGCACTGCATTGGTGCATACCTTGAGTGTGGGCGACGAGCGGTCATGTGGGCTTGTGCAGAAGCAGCGGACGAGAGCGAAGTTATGTTAGCAACGAGAGCAAGTAGAGAAATGACAGTTGCTGAGACGCGCTTAAGACATACTTTAAATGAGTACAACTGGGGTTGCATACCCGACCAGTTAAGGGGCCCGCCTCGTCAGGGGTTTATGTGTGTTAGTGAGCCGGGATGATAAGCGCGACGCTCGCTGGTGCTTCTAGCGCGGTGTCTCCTCTGGACTGGCGCGCAGTCTTCTCGTCGTCACAGGATAACTGTGAGATCTGAGCGGTGACCGTAACATTACATAGCGGAGAATTAAAGATAAAGGTGTAATGCAAGTCCCTTAAGTGCTTTCAAGAATCTGTACTGGTTGTGTTACACCTAAAAATTACTCTGATAACATGCGTTTCAGCGATTTTAACTCATAAAATTACAGTTAAAAAACTTAATCCGTAATCAAAAGTACTTTTCGGCCCTCAGCGAATTCTTAAATGATTTACGTAAGTGGACCCCACTCGGATATCTCGAGTAGTTTTGAAATCGCGTTGTTTTTCCTGAAGCTCTGCGCACCGTGTGTGTGCCCGGGTGGGGGGGGGGGGGGGGGCCTTAAGATGTACTGCACTCGGGTCGCGTGTGCTAGAGGTCTCCGGTTCGAAGCCAGGGAGGGAAGGAGCATCCAGATACAGATCCGTGGTGTCATAGACAATAATTAAAGTGTTAAAGGAACCGGTCATGTATGGGATGCATTGCGAAGATCCATAGATTCAAGATTTTGCTCAGCATGATCTTGAGCTTCCCCCTTCTTAACCCCTTCCTTCTAGAGTTTACTTCGGCGATATCAGAACCTCGGACCATCACAGTAAGGGTTAATAAAGATTTCATGAGTCGAGAAAGGTTATAGAAAGCGTTCATTATTAACATTTCTTTTATTATACCTAAATGTTTAATAAACATAACCTTGCATAAAAGGAAAATATAGTAAAGTATATTCCAGCTGCTCTGTACTCTAGAATTTTTGCGGACTGTAAGAATTTAATACGCCATGTATTTTATTTATTGGAACAGTTATAAATACAGGATACATTGAAGATCAATTCTGTCCTGTTTTGACCAAAACGACTGTCAGAAGAAAATTCCAAAATGTTTTAACTCAGTGTCAAGTAAACTTTCTAAATTTTTGCCGTCCCCAAAAGTAGTACCTACTAATGAACGGTCTCCGAGTCCTACAGCTGTTGTTATCCCAAACTTGTCTTGTAAACAACATCATTATGTTCGTAGGTGTTCGTAAACCAGCATCATTTGAAGGTTTTCAGCTGGATATTAGATACAATTGGTACAAGTTTTTTGAGAACTGTCGTATTCGAGACAAGCTGCGTGTCAGAAATGACAGCCGGAAGGCACATCAGTGGTGTTTACTCACGAGATTGGCGGCTGACAACACTATCTATCGCAGCGGTCTTCGTGATGTTGTGATAGCGACTCCCTCACGGTCCCGCCGTGTTCATACTGTTGCTTAGTTCGCGCGGCTTCCGCCAGGGACGTCCTTGTCGTCCCGTCCACACAAGCACTGCGTTGCTAAGGGCCCCGCCAACCCGGGCACGCGTACGTTGAGGCCGGACGATTAGGTGTGTTTCTGAATTTAGATTGTAAGCTGTATTTTAGAGAATAGTGAAAATGATGTTCGCAGGCTTTCACGGCCAGTGTCTGAAGCAGCTTGGCTTCTGGGTTCTACCCGCGTCCTCGGCGAATGATTCACCGACGTTCCGGTCGACATTGCAGTCGCCATCATCAGGGAGCAGTTAACTACTGTAGGTTCTTACAAGTTATCCTGCCTTTACATACTCTCGCCTGAGAATAAGGTGCTTCCTGATTGGCTGAAGAAAGAAGAAAGGAAAGAAGAAAGTAAGGCTCTGATTGGCCCATAGCTGCAGCCAAACAACGGGCACCATCCCCTCAGGCGAGAGGATATAAAGGGCAGGATAAATTGTAAGAACCTACAGTAGGTAACTGCTCTCCTGATGATGGTGACTGCATTGTGGACCGAAACGTCGGTGAATTATTCGCCAAGGACGCGGCAACAACCCAGAAGCCAAGCTGCTTTAATAGTGAAAATGTCTGAAAACACGTGTTTTCAGAATAATTTTTAGACAAGGTACCCGGCACAGATTTTTGAAACCACCCCAGACACTTGCATTACACATTTTTCTTCAATTTCAAATTTTATTTTTACCTCTGAATATTTAATAGTTACCCTATGCACGACGAGCAGTCGGCGCACCAGTCCTCAGCCTTGCGTTTAGAGGCGATACCACGCTAGAAGCACCAGCAAGCGTCGCACTTATAACCCCGCCTCACTGACACACAAACACCCCTGACTAGCCGGGCCTTTTAATCTTCTTAAACCTGAACGAGAAGCACTAGGCACTTTTATTTACCAGCGCTCGCGCGTAATTAGGTTTCTGACGCGCTGTCGTTGGCCTATGCCAGATGAGATGCGTAAAAAAAAATTGGTTGTCTGTAAAGTCGATTTACGGACGATAGTTTAACGTGACAACGTCATAAAAAGCATTGATGAAATGATTGCATACTTTTATGAATAAAATAGAATCATTTTTTATCACTTTTTTCATGGATACAAAGAAGGAGTGAAATTAAATCTACAATTTAATTCATAACTTTACTTTTATTTGCACTCATTATTTCAAATATGTTTATTACTTTAACGAATAGATTATTTTAACTTTACCTTTGATACATGTTTGCTATTTAACATCTTCCAATCTGTGTTATTCTGTTAAGGATAGGACGATGATAGGAAAAGTAGGAAACGAATGGGAGTGTTTCATGTTTAATGTGCCTCGAAAAAGTCAAATCGATGGTTGTTCCAATCGAGTGGAAGAGAGATAGATTCGGCGCAAGCGTACAATGAGCGTAACGGAACATGGCGTAACGCGACAATGTGCGTAACGGAACACAGCGTAACGGGACAATGTGCGTAACGGGACACTTTTTCGTGCGTGCAGCCGGCGTTCATCTATTTATTAGACGTTGTCATGTTATTTTAAGAGGGTGTAGTAGACATCGAAATACGTCTAAAACCGAACATTTGTATGTTATTAGAATTATATTTATTTGGTATTCAAAACTGTCAATCACAAACGCATGCATTATACAAATAAAATTTTCCCATGTCTAAAATAGTGAAAATCAAGAATTATTATTTTTTTCACTTTGTGACGCATTTTGTGGACTCCAGCTAAACATATAATTTTCTTATTACTCTACCTTATGTCTCGATAGCATTTTTATGAGACATGTGACCTGTCAGCATGCGTGAGAAGGGAAAAACTGTTACATTAATGTAGTTTAATGTTTCTGGCATGACAAACCGCATTACAAGGTACATTAACTTATATAAACCGACTAGCTAATGAATCGTGGATTAGCTCGCACTATTAAAAGATATTTGCTGATATTTGAACGTTCAAAGAAAGGAATGTGATTAGTACCAAACGTTTTCACTTAAAAAATAGAAACAAAAAGTATCAGGTGCATATAAGTTTTAATTTATAAAAAAACCTCACCTTTTTAAGATTGATATTTTATAAAAGGGTAATTCATAAGACTGTTTAATTTTTAGTATACATTAGTAATGCCGATATTATAACTTCCGTTTTAGTGAATTAAATGATAGGTATATTTTTCCTTTCCGCCTTTTCATTTAATAAAATAGCCATTTGAAAATTTTAAACACATGCCTAATTCATTTTAACTAAATTCATACCATCGTTTACCCTTAAACGTTCATTAAGTTTTGGTTTTAATTATGCTCAGAATAAATAATACCTTCATCATATTACAAATATTTACAATATGTTAGGAAATTATTAATAAAAAGCAATTTTTATTTTAAATGAAAAATACAGGATTCAATATATTTTATTTATTAGTTAATTAGTAATTATGCTTTGTATTATTAAAAAAAAATCTAACACTTTTCACCACTCTTTTATTTAACTAACTACATGGATGCCAAATACTTAGTTTAAGTCTTAGGCTACTTCGTTAGTTTTTGAACTGAGTTTTTTATAAATCAAAACATTTCCACTTTTCACCCTCTTAAAGGACAAATTTCGATAAATGGATAACAAAATACATTATTCATTACGCAATTGTAATTGCATGTTATTTTTTCTTCTTACTTTCTTACCTCTAGTTATAATAGATTAGAAAGCATTAGTTTTTCTTTTGAAAACCATACAAAACCCTTTTTACACAATTAGGGTTTGAATTTCGTAATTGGAAAATTGCAGTTTTCAGTTTTGGTATGGTTACTATTGATAACAAAAATAATTTACTTGTACATGATAAGCTACGATGATATAAATTGTTTAATTTCATATTGACCCTTTTTAACCCTATTAGTAATTATAAACCGTATTTATATAAAGCCCAGGTTTAAAGTTACATGAATAAGCTGTTATAACTGCAAAATAGTGTTTGAAGTTATACTGGGCTCGGATCCTTACCCGGGCATTTATGCACTGTGTTATCCCACTACCTGCAATAGTTAAAGTTATTTGTAAACGATTCTCTGAATAGCTTTCCAGTATTAACTGCGCACACAATAAGCAAGATACAACAAAATAAATTCCAGTTTTGACGTGACAACGTCTAATAAATCGATGAACGCCAGCTGCACGCACGAAAAATTGTCCCGTTACGTTGTGTCCCGTTATGCTCATTGTACGTTTGCGCCGCATCTATCTCTCTTCCACTCGATTGGAACAACCATCGATTTGACTTTTTCGAGGCACATTAAACTTGAAACACTCCCATTCCTTTCCTATTTTTCCTATCAACGTCCTATCTTCAACAGAATAACACAGATTGGAAGAAGTTAAATAGCAAACATTTATAAAAGTTATAGTTGAAATAATCTCTTCGTTAAAGTAATAATCATATTTGAATTAATGAGTGCAAATAAAAGTAAATTTATCAATGAAATTGTAGATTTCATTTCACTCCTTCTTTGTACCCATACAAAATAGTGATAATTCAATAAAAATGATTCAATTTTATTCATAAAAGTATGCAATCATTTCATCAATGTTTTATTATGACGTTGTCACGTTAAACTATCGTCCGTAAACCGACTTTACAGACAACCAATTTTTTAAAAAAATACGAAGGACAATATCATGCATGTGAATCGAAAGTTAAAAGCAGGGTTCCATATTTTTTTGTAAAAGTACATAAATTATTTTCTTTGTATAGTCTGTATTATGTGATACGTCCAAAAATTTGACAACTTTCAAATGTAGTAACGATGGTGGCTATTTTACACATTTCACATTTCACACATTGTAGTTGTTCGCAAACACCTGCCATCAAATTCAATTGTTTACTAAAGCTGTTGGAAGTACAAACAGGGGCAGAAGGATACGCCCATCGTTGGTACCATTTCTGAGAAGTGTCAAATATCATAGAAGTTTCGCGATGTTGACTATGAATGTTTGACCCCGGTGCGTTCATTGACCTCTCTTGCCAGAATCTTCTGGAACGTCTTAGGGGCGCAGTTGCGCAATCATCGCTAATCTGAAAAAAATCGTCTGTTTTTTGGTGCCAAGCGGTGAGAGGCGACCAGGTCGGTCATGAGTCAAAGTTCACTCGCGGCTGACGTCTTTTTAAAAAATCTTGTTTTGAACTTTTGAACTCGAGCCAAGGACAGCGTGGCGTGGTGCTTTAAAATGAGTTCAAATGCAAGATATTGGTTTCCCGCGATCTCCCGAAATAATGTACAAAATACGTTGTTTTTTAGATGATAATGAGAATTTCTAAAGAAAATTGGCACGTTATTTTATGTTTTAATTTATGATTCATTCAAGGATATATTTTTTTAAAACCATGGAATAGGCGATCGAATATTGAAAAACTGGAATTTATTTTTCTGTATCTTTGCTTATTGTGTGCGCAGTTTATACTAGAAAGCTATTCAAAGAATCGTTCACATACAACTTTAACTATTGCAGGTATTGGGATAACACAGAGCATAAATTCCCGGGTAAGGATCGAGCCCAGTATAGCTGTGAACACTATTTCGCAGTTATAACAGCTTATTCATGTAACTTTAAAACTGGGCTATATATAAATACAGTTTATAATTACTAAAGGGCTAATTAATTCCGGTTCTTGTTTCAGTGTCCCTTCTCGCTACCGTCTTGCGCACGGGAGAAAAAAAAAAGTGTGCCTAGAGTCCACACGCAACAGAAGTGAAACATTTTGCTTATTATATTATTAGTTACAAGACACATAATTTTCTTTGGCTAAGGTCTCAGATGAAAAATAGTTTTTACAAGTGTGCGAGTGCTAAACTATATTATTACTCAGGTATGAGTAGTATATGAATGGGGCTACTGGGACAGGCTTCTGGCTGTGGAGCCTGCGGTGCTGCACGCTCGAAAAAATGTCACGTTCCAGTCGCGATCTTGGATGAGTGTAACGGGACAGCGTAACGGGACATAACGTAACGGGACAAGTAGATCACGGCGGCCATTTTGGATCCACCATCTTGGATCCGCCATTTTGGATGACGTCATTGTGTTCTCGAACTTTCCGACATTTTGTTTTCCGCAATTTTGAATTATGACGTCACCGTTGCAATTTCCGTTACGTCCGCCATCTTTAACTTTTTTATTTATTATCCGATTTTAATGAAAAAAATTTAAAATTTATAAAAAAATATAATTAATATAAATTTAATAAAATATTTATAAAAAACAAACATTATCGACACAGAGCTCAAAGTCCTCGGTTCGAACCCGACGGGTGAAAAAAATTAAAAATGGCGACCAATCCTTTCCCCCCGCGGTGGGTGCTGGCATACTGACCCCCGCCACTTATGTCAAAGTATACATATCTTCACCTAGTATGACGTCATGTCCGCCATCTTGAAATTTGGACGCCATCTTGAAAATCTTTATCTATTATCCGATTTTAATGAAAAAAATTACAAAATTCATCAAAAAATAAATGTATTTGAATTCTGTTTGATTATATCGATGTACGTCCTTGGTTCGATTCCCGAAGAGAGTAAACGGCGATCCTTCCTCCATGAAAGCTACCTAGACTGATCTACCACCACCAGTACCAAGGTATATATCATCAACTGGTATGACATCATGTCCGCCATCTTGACTTCATCCGCTGGAGACCACCATATTGTTTTCGTCTGCTAGAGTGTGCCGATACCATGTAGTATAATTATCTGGTCACCATACTTTTGTCCTCAACTGTTAACATTTGACCTTGACCTTGAAATTTGACCTTGACCTTGAAATTTGACCTTACCCTGAAATTTGACCTTGACCTTGAATTTGACCTTGACCTTGAAATTTAACCTTGACCTTGAAATTTGCCCTTGACCTTGAAATTTGCCCTTGACCTTGAAATTTGCCCTTGACCTTGAACTTTGACCTTGACCTTGAAATTTGACCTTCACCTTGAAATTTGACTTTGTCCTTTAAATTTGACTTTGTCCTTGTCGACCATCATGGATCCGTCATTTTATGTTTAGTACATGCTACCAGGAGTTACCACCTGCTAGAGGTCATTGCCACCATCTTGTTTTCTTCTGCTGGAGGACACCATCTTGTGTGTGTGTGTACTCGTCTTATTCTAACCCGCTAGAGTGCAGTAATCATTTATTACCGAGGAGCCCCCACCATCTTGAAATTCGGCAGCCATCTTGAAATCGTGTAATAATGTAGCTATAAAAGCGGGAAAAAATCCAAAATTCATCAAAAAAATCACTCATTAACTTACATATTGATTCGATCCGCTCCAGTCCTTGGTTCGATATTCGAACGATGCAATAATGTTTAATTTTATGAAAAAATAATTTTAATAAACCATGTTCAACATTCTTAAGAGACTTTAAATCCTCTACTACCATCATCCTATCCGACATCAATACCAACATCTTGGAATTTTCGTAATAATTAAACTAAAAATTCAGGAAAAAGTTAAAAATTCATTAAATAAATTTTCAAACAATATACTGATTAATTAGGTCGTCTAAGGTCCTTGGAACGATCCTGGACGAAACTAAAATAAATTTAATTTAAATACCAGAAAAGCGTAAGTTTCGAGAAATAAAACACCACAAAGTCTTTTACAAACATAATATTTATTACACAATTTCTATCCTACTACAGAATCACTTGCGAAAGCCAGCAAACTTATAAACATTTAGCTTTGCATAGACGTGCAACGACTACTTCTTAGCTCCAAATGCTCCAGCAGCTCAAAATGCTCCAACAGCCTCCAAATGCTCCAACAGCCTCTAAATGGCTCCAACAGCTCCAAATGCTCCAACTACCTTTTCTTTCAACAGCTCCAATGATATTGGGCTACAATGCTACGAGTCTAAGAGACTACGAGGCTACAAGGCAACGAGTCTAAAGGGATCTAGCTGGTTCCGAGTTATACATGGCGGAGAGACTGTATGACTAAAAGACCGCATGGCTACGAAACTACATGTCTATGAAGCTACATGGATACCACTCTACTCGGCTCCAACACGCAATGTACACACAGTACACACAGGAAACTGAAAGTACACACAGTACACACAGGAAAACGGAATTTACACACAGAAAAAACGAAAAGTACACACAGGAAAACGAAAAGTACACACAGGAAACGGAACGTACACACAGGAAATCGGAACGTACACACAGTACACACAGGAAACGGAACGTACACAAAGGAAAACGGAACGTACACACAGTACACACAGGAAACGGAACGTACACACAGGAAAACGAAATGTACACACAGGAAAACGAAATGTACAAACAGGAAAACGAAATGTACAAACAGAAAAACGAAATGTACAAACAGGAAAACGAAATGTACAAACAGGAAAACGAAATGTACACACTGGAAAACGAAATGTACAAACAGGAAAACGAAATGTACAAATAGGAAAACGAAATGTACAAACAGGAAAACGAAATGTACAAACAGGAAAACAAAATTTACACACTGGAAAACGAAATGTACAAACAGGAAAACGAAATGTACAAACAGGAAAACGAAATGTACACACAGGAAAACGGAATGTACACACAGGAAATCGGAACGTACACACAGTACACACAGGAAACGGAATGATCACACATACAGTAGCGGAAACACAGGCTTATTTGGAAATCAGGATACAAGAAATAAATCATACTTTTTTAAAATATAAATAATTCATTTTATTTTTCATTAGTACACACATGACAGTTAATCAAATGATTATAGTATGTAGCCAGCGTTCCGAAGTTCTTTAAGTATGGTCGATACTTCCACGATATGCGAGTAGTTCCCTCTACGAACAGATACCACCATCAGTCTTTGCCGGTCAACCAATATTTTTGGATCTTTCCATGATGTGGAATCAATCTCTTCTGCCACCATCTTCATTGCTTGTTTATTATAAATATTATGATCTCTGGTGTCTTCCGTTTTAACACCATCCTCAGGGTTACTTTCATCATCTAGCCAGCGATCATCACAAGATTGATCAGATTTATTTATCATAACACGACGTTTCCATCGCTTCGGTCTCAGGACACCACCACATTCTTCGATCTTGTCAGCTTTAGGTTCTGCATCACAGTCTATGCCTTTGTAAACAGCCTCAGAGTCACTGTAGCAATCACCGTAGAAGACAACGTCTCCACCCAGATTACTGCAAGAACTCAATATCGTTGATGTCGAAGTGTCTTCATCGCCTGTATGCTTCCTTTTCAGGAGTCCACCATTTATACATAGTATGGAGGATCTGCTAAATATAGGCTTGAATGTATTCTCACTTTTCACAGTGTTGATACCTTCATTAGTTTCAGTCTTCCCTATACCATCATCATCCTTCAATATTTGTTTCTCGTCACGATCGGCGTGCTTAGGCTTCCATCTTTTCTATATTAATAATATTATTTGTCTTAAAATCTCCGCGTCCGTGTCACTATCACAGATGTAAATCATCATCATAGCTGTCATCAATATTATCATGAGTTGCATCAATATCACTCATTTTATGATATCGTTTCCTCATTTCAGGTGTCAGAGATGTATCACAATCTATGATCTTGTGACCTCCATTCTCATTTTCTTTAAAAGCCTATGTGTACAGTTTTATTATTTAATCCTTCAACCCATCATCCCAAACTCAATTAAATCATCTTAGTATATAGAAAAAAAATCATCAAAGTTCCTTTCATTTAATCTTAGGAACCGCATCATCCTTTCCACATATAGTTTAGTTTCTTGAGCACAAGATTCTTTCATTATATATACCATGCAGTGTTCTTCAAGAGATGTGGTTTACTGCCAGTTCTACATACAAATCCATCCTCTCAATGATTTGTTTACACAGAAAAAAACCTTCACATTATTTTTACGTGTTTTACTAAATTATCACTTCGACTAAAATAACTACCACACCTAGTAATTTTTACAAAGGACACTTTGTCCAAGACATTTTAACCATCATCTGTCTGAAAACAACCATGTTCCATATATATCACAAAGTAAACGAGGGGTAGTGGAGATAGGTCAAACAAGTGCTAGTCACTCATAGGGTAAGATCCATGTGTTCGATACCTATATCAGTCAATGTAGCATCTATGTATTTTTCTTACCTCATGTAGAAAAATATGTTCCAATGCATACGAATTTAAACTTATTCACGTGCGTCTAGTCAAAAGTACATAAATTTAATCACGTTAACCTCAAAGAAAATTTAAAAAAAAAATTCTCAATGATAGAGGCAGAGACTTCTCGATCGAGACACGCCTACCATCACCTGCAAATGAACATTGACCCCTCGCGCGGGAATTGCAAGCTTGCAGAATGCTGCGGCAGTCATATGTTTGCTCGAGTCATGCATACATCACGTCGCTAGCCTTCCAACCCATTTCACGTAAAACTCCAGTGAAATCGTAATCCAGCATACGTAAAGTACTTGCTGGAACCACTTCAAAGTATACAGCACTGAACCAGAGCAGAAAATTAGCTTACACATGTATAACTTGCTTCCAACAAAAAAATTTGTAGCACATATACGAGAGGAGTCGATCCCTACATACCATAATGTGAAAGTCGATACTCCGATAATTATAAGCGGCAAAATAATTTAAATCAAGACCCCGGTCAGTATATAATATTTTTTTTATGTTTTAAAAATCATGTTAGTAATCAGCAACAAAGGAGTGAGTAACTTGGACGAAGAACCGTTTACCAAGTATCCGGAATCTTACTGATACAGCCCATACAGTGCACCAGAATACCTCGAAGTGTGGTCAATTGATAAACATTCTTTAATTTTTTAATATCACGTCCGTAGTGTACAACAATATATGACAGGTTACGATTTAAGACCATAAATTTTCCACAAGGCTGTTAGTTTTATTTCGGGGAGTAATAAATTATTCCTCAAAAATAATAAATCAAGTTCCTATCCGATTTGCTCTAATGTTACGACATTACCTGTACCTGCACATTACCAAAACATCTCCCATAAAAATCTTAAGAATGCAGATGGCATACTCAGACAAAAATAATTTTAACAAAAAAAAAACTGTCTTCAGCATTATTGGTAATCAAAATAATAGGCACAAACAAGACAAAACAGACATTACAAATCCGACCTAAATTACGTGTCACATGTAGTTTATTACATTAAGATAAACGATGTAGGGTAGGAAAAATAAATTAAAAAAAATTCTTTTATTCAATATTTTTTTTTTAAATTGTACATTTATACACAATAAAATCTGACATGGTATATATATCGTATACATTTTTCAGTCCTTGCAACATTCATTTTTATTACAATAAATTATTATATTTCGTTTTAAGAGTGACAATTCATACAGATCACGATACATCAGATCAGGAGTGTAACACCTTAGAGGACCAGAGATGATGCTAGAAACCCACCTTTACAAAATTTATAATGTTTTTTCAAGTAAAATTTTCGTGTAACCTGTACACCACACTTCTCACAGAGAAATTTTACACGGTCAAGATTTCTTCTGCAGCCATTATTTTCATACTTCGTAGTCGTTCAAAACGTTTACCACAGTAGCGGCACTGATACAGATATTCATCGCAATTATCATCGCTTCCCCGATGTTCAACTTGCAAATGAACTTTGCTTTTACAATGCCTAGTCAAATTACTTCTGTTTGTGAAATGTACACCACACGGGTCACACGGAAATGTCACACGATTAGCGTTTCTTCTACAGACATGATTTTCATGTCTTCTTGCATGTTGACGGTATTTAAAACTTTTGTCACAGTACGTACACAGATGTCTTGTCGTTAGACCTTGAGTCACCGACGGCTCGGAAAGTATCTTACTTTCAATGCACACTGCTGTTGTAGGCGACGAAATCCCGTATGTTGCATGAGCTAGAGATTTCCCAGTCGACATTGACAGGTCATCTGTACTGGATGCCAAAGAATCTGATGTATACACGACTGATGCAGAAGCTGGGAATTGCTCACAAAATGTTGTATTTACCAAATGCGATGTAGTTGCAGGTATCGGAGTCTCCTCTGCGTTAGATAATGCACACATTGAAGTCTCTTGGAGTGAAGATACAGTAGATACAGACATCATCGGGATCTCTGGAGATGGTAGCCTCGTTACCATCAGAATCTCTGGAGCTGTCCTCATCGTTGTCATCGAGATCTGCTTCGTCATCATCGCCTCCGTCGTCAGGGACCCCGGTGAAGACGCGAGACCCTCCGTCAAGATCTCTGCAGTCGTTGACCCCGCCACCATTGGGATTTGTACCGATGTCGACGTTGCTACCATTGAGTTCGGATACACATCAATATTCATATACAAGACTTATATGCAGACGAGCCAATCCATCAGATCTGCACTGTACCACTACAAGAGGTGGACTGAGGGACCTGCTGTCTAAGAATCGCTTAAATATCCATGTTCGCTTGTATAATACGCAAGTCAATACATCATCCATTGTTATTACTTAAAAAAATTAGGAATTTCAAGGAATGAGAATTTAAATTATATATACAAACATCTAATCACACATCCTACATACACGGTTAATTTAGACTTAATAGAGGAGCAAGAGTCTGTAATCAATGGATCTCTCACAACCCAAACAAAATTTAAAGTAGGTACCCGATTTAAAATATTATTATGTAGAGCTACACATAACATCCAACTGACTCCAAATGACTTCAACACATGACTAAAATAATTTATACGATACCAGGCTAGGTCCAAAGTCAATTTTTTTTTGTACCTCTCATCTACAGTTCAGAGGACCTTCAGTGATGATATAGCTACAGCCAAGACATGTCCAGTACCATACATCTTCAAAGCCTTCAAAGTCGATCCATGTTAAGCCTTACGACAAAAGTCTCCGAAACAAGAGACCTACTCTACAAGTTTACTAGACATTTTAAGCTTGTCATAGCACACATCGATAAAAATATTCGTAAATAACCCAAAATCCCAAAATATTATCAGACCACTAGCATTCGATTTATGCACATACAGTAGGTCACCAACATATTCGTCAACACATGATCATTCTACATTAAGCTCCTCACTTACTTATATCAATCTACTCGACTACACTCTGCACACATAAACTAAAAGAAGTCAAATAACATCCTATTATTTATTTACATTCGAATATTTAACAGCATGCCGACTGCTAATTAAATAAGCCTGACAGTGAACATGTTAGCAAAGTTTACTTTTATATAGGACCAGGAATCCATTGAACCTTCAGAACCTAGCTACACATACACAGTGCTGGATGCAAGGAATTCTACACTCATTAGCCATCATCGGCACTCATTTTCCATCATCGTCACTCAATTCAACACTCACTTTCCATCATCGACACTCAATTCAACACTCACATTCCATAATATAATCTCAATTCGGCACTCATTTTCCATTTTCGACACTCAATTCAACACTCACTTTCCATCATCGACACTCAATTCAACACTCACTTCCCATCATCGGCACTCATTTTCCATCATCGACACGCAATTCAACACTCATTTTCCATAGTCGACACTCAATTCAACACTCAGTTTCCATATTCGACACTCAATTCGACACTCATTTTCCTTAATCGACACTCAATTCAACACTCATTTTCCATAATCGACACTCAATTCGACACTCAATTTCCATCATCGTCACTCAATTCGACACTACAATTTCCATCATCGACACCCAATTCAACACTCAATTTCCATCTTCGACTCTCAATTAGACACTCAATTTGCATCATCGACACACAATTCGACACTCAATTTCCATCAGCAACACTCAATTCAACACTCATTTTCCATTATCGATACTTAATTCTACATACTCTTTCCTTCTTCGACATTCATTTTCCATCATCTACATACAGAAAAATGGAAATTTTCCTTCATCCACACACACACACAGATACATATATAAATATATTCATACTCAACTCAATTCTTTAAAGTAGCATACACATGAACTTTATTAGGGCATGAATAACGACTCATTTTAATAACAATTTTTAAAGTTATATTTATATAAAAAATACAAAAGTATAAAATTTCATCAGTCAATACACATTACTAACTTATTATATATACCCGAAAATTCTAAGTTCATCAAGAATAGTCCACGTTTCTTTGATAACTGATACAATTTCGTCATCTTGCGAAACAAGTAAAAGTCGCAACCTGTTCGTTAACACGTTCGGGTCTTTCCACGATATATAATCAATTTCACTTGATGCCACCATCTTCTTCGAATGTTTGCTGAACATATTCTGAAAATCGTTATAATAATGATTATGATAATTTGTATCATCATCATCATCATCGATGCTGTCCACATCTTTATCAAACACACTGACATCTTCATCTTGCATATCCCAGTATTTTGAATTTTTTGACATTGGAGTACCATCATTGGCATCAAGCTTACTTGCTAATTTTCCAAAAAAATATTCCAAAGTCCGTAGAAGTCTACTATACGACGCCTTGTCACTTTTTCTGGAGATGCTACTTTCATTATCTTCTACCTTACTTATATCTCCATCACCATTTAAGCTATATCCTTTCTCAAGACCTGGAGAGATTTAAACACAATCGCTTTTAAGACTAGGTCGATCAATTTCATTGTAAGACATACTGTCCCCGAGCATATCGTCTCCATCTTCGTACTTTATCTCCTGATCGAGCTTGGCTTTACAAGTTTTATAGTGTCTTTTTAAATTCTCTCTTCGTGTCATCCGCCTACCACACTTGTCACAACTTAGTATTTGACGGAATGGACTTTTAACACAATCGGCCTTTTCATGTCTACGAGCATTATAGCTTTTATCAAAGTATTTGCTACAGTATGTACAATGTCCTTCAGATCGAGATCGATATTTGAGTATCGTACCTTCACTAGACTGTATGTACTCCATAATGTTTGAATAGCCACTAAAAGTATTATTTAGGTACTTCGTATTTTTATGTATGAACATTCATCAATTATTTACGAAAAAAGATTTTTTTTTCTCATTTTGAAAACAAAAAATCATGTTTCACGTAGTTTTACTACCCACCTTCATATTTCCTCATATGTTATGTTGTAAAAGCATCCAAAGTTGGTTGTAGGTTACGGAATGCTCACTCACGATCTCTTGAAAAAGGTGTGCCTCCCTAGATCTCAAGAGGAAGAACATTGACCTTATTTAAAAATTAGTGAATAATATCATGGCCTAGCAAGAATCACAAGATAATCTATTCACATATTAGCAACCATCATGTATCAGTTGTCTGTATAAACAGTCAATGATTTGTGTGGGATGCAGGATGCTCCCTAACGATCGCAACAGAAGGATGGCTTCGCTAGAACTCAAGGGGAAGGGAAATCTTCGTGTGTGATAGCGTTTCTCAGTTGCTTCATGACGTAGTAATCGTCTGATTAATGAACTTTTGTTTTTGCCTGATTTCCACCTGTTAAAATTATTTTTTAAGTGTTGATTTGATAATATGACTTCGGAAATTTATACGAAACTCTGAATAAAATTACCTGTCTTAGACACCAAGGACAATGCAGTTTGTCCTTTATGTTAATGCTTCTCAGCTGTCTCAAAGCATATTATTTTTCTGAGTAAGGTTATTATTTTTTTAATCCACCTGATAAAAATATTGTATGTGCTGATTTATTGACAGAATTTTACTAATTAAATGTAACTCTGAATAGAAATGACATGACTCATTATGAAAAAAATTCTTCATGCAGGGTTAGATTTCTCACAAATAATCATGAGCACTCGGAGAAAACCATTAGATTTCTCCCAAATAATCAGGAGCACTCGGAATAAACCATATGATGTCTAGTCAGGTATAATCAGGAGAACACGGAGAAAACCACCATAATATTGTCAAGAATAATCGGAATCTCACGGAGAAAACCGTCATAATATTGTCAAGAATAATCGGAAGCACACGGAGAAAACCACCATAATATTGACAAGAATAATCGGAAGCACACGGAGAAATCCATCAGGGAGGATGTCGTTTATAAACACCATAAATTATCAATTTTTTTTTAAAAAGTCCAAATTTAATCCTGTTTAACCAAAGAGTTCACAAGCTGACTTGTGCTAGAACTCTCATGTTGCTTAAGCAAAGAGTTCACAAGATGACTTGTGCTAGAACTCTCATGTTGCTTAAGCAAAGAGTTCACAAGCTGACTTGTGCTAGAACTCTCATGTTGCTTAAGCAAAGAGTTCAAGGCGGGCTTGTGCTAGAACTCTCATGTTGCTTAAGCAAAGAGTTCACAAGCGGGCTTGTGCTATAACTCTCATGTTGCTTAAGCAGGATTAAATTTGGACTTTTTAAAAAAAAATTGATAATTTATGGTGTTTATAAACGACATCCTCCCTGATGGATTTCTCCGTGTGCTTCCGATTATTCTTGTCAATATTATGGTGGTTTTCTCCGTGTGCTTCCGATTATTCTTGACAATATTATGACGGTTTTCTCCGTGAGATTCCGATTATTCTTGACAATATTATGGTGGTTTTCTCCGTGTGCTCCTGATTATTTGTGAGAAATCTAATGGTTTTCTCCGAGTGCTCATGATTATTTGTGAGAAATCTAACCCTGCATGAAGAATTTTTTTCATAATGAGTCATGTCATTTCTATTCAGAGTTACATTTAATTAGTAAAATTCTGTCAATAAATCAGCACATACAATATTTTTATCAGGTGGATTAAAAAAATAATAACCTTACTCAGAAAAATAATATGCTTTGAGACAGCTGAGAAGCATTAACATAAAGGACAAACTGCATTGTCCTTGGTGTCTAAGACAGGTAATTTTATTCAGAGTTTCGTATAAATTTCCGAAGTCATATTATCAAATCAACACTTAAAAAATAATTTTAACAGGTGGAAATCAGGCAAAAACAAAAGTTCATTAATCAGACGATTACTACGTCATGAAGCAACTGAGAAACGCTATCACACACGAAGATTTCCCTTCCCCTTGAGTTCTAGCGAAGCCATCCTTCTGTTGCGATCGTTAGGGAGCATCCTGCATCCCACACAAATCATTGACTGTTTATACAGACAACTGATACATGATGGTTGCTAATATGTGAATAGATTATCTTGTGATTCTTGCTAGGCCATGATATTATTCACTAATTTTTAAATAAGGTCAATGTTCTTCCTCTTGAGATCTAGGGAGGCACACCTTTTTCAAGAGATCGTGAGTGAGCATTCCGTAACCTACAACCAACTTTGGATGCTTTTACAACATAACATATGAGGAAATATGAAGGTGGGTAGTAAAACTACGTGAAACATGATTTTTTGTTTTCAAAATGAGAAAAAAAAATCTTTTTTCGTAAATAATTGATGAATGTTCATACATAAAAATACGAAATACCTAAATAATACTTTTAGTGGCTATTCAAACATTATGGAGTACATACAGTCTAGTGAAGGTACGATACTCAAATATCGATCTCGATCTGAAGGACATTGTACATACTGTAGCAAATACTTTGATAAAAGCTATAATGCTCGTAGACATGAAAAGGCCGATTGTGTTAAAAGTCCATTCCGTCAAATACTAAGTTGTGACAAGTGTGGTAGGCGGATGAAACGAAGAGAGAATTTAAAAAGACACTATTAAACTTGTAAAGCCAAGCTCGATCAGGAGATAAAGTACGAAGATGGAGACGATATGCTCGGGGACAGTATGTCTTACAATGAAATTGATCGACCTAGTCTTAAAAGCGATTGTGTTTAAATCTCTCCAGGTCTTGAGAAAGGATATAGCTTAAATGGTGATGGAGATATAAGTAAGGTAGAAGATAATGAAAGTAGCATCTCCAGAAAAAGTGACAAGGCGTCGTATAGTAGACTTCTACGGACTTTGGAATATTTTTTTGGAAAATTAGCAAGTAAGCTTGATGCCAATGATGGTACTCCAATGTCAAAAAATTCAAAATACTGGGATATGCAAGATGAAGATGTCAGTGTGTTTGATAAAGATGTGGACAGCATCGATGATGATGATGATGATACAAATTATCATAATCATTATTATAACGATTTTCAGAATATGTTCAGCAAACATTCGAAGAAGATGGTGGCATCAAGTGAAATTGATTATATATCGTGGAAAGACCCGAACGTGTTAACGAACAGGTTGCGACTTTTACTTGTTTCGCAAGATGACGAAATTGTATCAGTTATCAAAGAAACGTGGACTATTCTTGATGAACTTAGAATTTTCGGGTATATATAATAAGTTAGTAATGTGTATTGACTGATGAAATTTTATACTTTTGTATTTTTTATATAAATATAACTTTAAAAATTGTTATTAAAATGAGTCGTTATTCATGCCCTAATAAAGTTCATGTGTATGCTACTTTAAAGAATTGAGTTGAGTATGAATATATTTATATATGTATCTGTGTGTGTGTGTGGATGAAGGAAAATTTCCATTTTTCTGTATGTAGATGATGGAAAATGAGTGTCGAAGAAGGAAAGAGTATGTAGAATTAAGTATCGATAATGGAAAATGAGTGTTGAATTGAGTGTTGATGATGGAAATTGAGTGACGAATTGAGTGTCGATGATGGAAATTGAGTGTCTAATTGAGAGTCGAAGATGGAAATTAAGTGTTGAATTGGGTGTCGATGATGGAAATTGTAGTGTCGAATTGAGTGACGATGATGGAAATTGAGTGTCGAATTGAGTGTCGATTATGGAAAATGAGTGTTGAATTGAGTGTCGATTAAGGAAAATGAGTGTCGAATTGAGTGTCGAATATGGAAACTGAGTGTTGAATTGAGTGTCGACTATGGAAAATGAGTGTTGAATTGCGTGTCGATGATGGAAAATGAGTGCCGATGATGGGAAGTGAGTGTTGAATTGAGTGTCGATGATGGAAAGTGAGTGTTGAATTGAGTGTCGAAAATGGAAAATGAGTGCCAAATTGAGATTATATTATGGAATGTGAGTGTTGAATTGAGTGTCGATGATGGAAAGTGAGTGTTGAATTGAGTGACGATGATGGAAAATGAGTGCCGATGATGGCTAATGAGTGTAGAATTCCTTGCATCCAGCACTGTGTATGTGTAGCTAGGCTCTGAAGGTTCAATGGATTCCTGGTCCTATATAAAAGTAAACTTTGCTAACATGTTCACTGTCAGGCTTATTTAATTAGCAGTCGGCATGCTGTTAAATATTCGAATGTAAATAAATAATAGGATGTTATTTGACTTCTTTTAGTTTATGTGTGGAGAGTGTAGTCGAGTAGGTTGATATAAGTAAGTGAGGAGCTTAATGTAGAATGATCATGTGTTGACGAATATGTTGGTGACCTACTGTATGTGCATAAATCGAATGCTAGTGGTCTGGAATATTTTGGGATTTTGGGTTATTTACGAAGATTTTTATCGATGTGTGCTATGACAAGCTTAAAATGTCTAGTAAACTTGTAGAGTAGGTCTCTTGTTTCGGAGACTTTTGTCGTAAGGCTTAACATGGATCGACTTTGAAGGCTTTGAAGATGTATGGTACTGGACATGTCTTGGCTGTAGCTATATCATCACTGAAGGTCCTCTGAACTGTAGATGAGAGGTACAAAAAAAATTGACTTTGGACCTAGCCTGGTATCGTATAAATTATTTTAGTCATGTGTTGAAGTCATTTGGAGTCAGTTGGATGTTATGTGTAGCTCTACATAATAATATTTTAAATCGGGTACCTACTTTAAATTTTGTTTGGGTTGTGAGAGATCCATTGATTACAGACTCTTGCTCCTCTATTAAGTCTAAATTAACCGTGTATGTAGGATGTGTGATTAGATGTTTGTATATATAATTTAAATTCTCATTCCTTGAAATTCCTAATTTTTTTAAGTAATAACAATGGATGATGTATTGACTTGCGTATTATACAAGCGAACATGGATATTTAAGCGAGTCTTAGACAGCAGGTCCCTCAGTCCACCTCTTGTAGTGGTACAGTGCAGATCTGATGGATTGGCTCGTCTGCATATAAGTCTTGTATATGAATATTGATGTGTATCCGAACTCAATGGTAGCAACGTCGACATCGGTACAAATCCCAATGGTGGCGGGGTCAACGACTGCAGAGATCTTGACGGAGGGTCTCGCGTCTTCACCGGGGTCCCTGACGACGGAGGCGATGATGACGAAGCAGATCTCGATGACAACGATGAGGACAGCTCCAGAGATTCTGATGGTAACGAGGCTACCATCTCCAGAGATCCCGATGATGTCTGTATCTACTGTCTCTTCACTCCAAGAGACTTCAATGTGTGCATTATCGAACGCAGAGGAGACTCCGATACCTGCAACTACATCGCATTTGGTAAATACAACATTTTGTGAGCAATTCCCAGCTTCTGCATCAGTCGTGTATACATCAGATTCTTTGGCATCCAGTACAGATGACCTGTCAATGTCGACTGGGAAATCTCCAGCTCATGCAACATACGGGATTTCGTCGCCTACAACAGCAGTGTGCATTGAAAGTAAGATACTTTCCGAGCCGTCGGTGACTCAAGGTCTAACGACAAGACATCTGTGTACGTACTGTGACAAAAGTTTTAAATACCGTCAACATGCAAGAAGACATGAAAATCATGTCTGTAGAAGAAACGCTAATCGTGTGACATTTCCGTGTGACCCGTGTGGTGTACATTTCACAAACAGAAGTAATTTGACTAGGCATTGTAAAAGCAAAGTTCATTTGCAAGTTGAACATCGGGGAAGCGATGATAATTGCGATGAATATCTGTATCAGTGCCGCTACTGTGGTAAACGTTTTGAACGACTACGAAGTATGAAAATAATGGCTGCAGAAGAAATCTTGACCGTGTAAAATTTCTCTGTGAGAAGTGTGGTGTACAGGTTACACGAAAATTTTACTTGAAAAAACATTATAAATTTTGTAAAGGTGGGTTTCTAGCATCATCTCTGGTCCTCTAAGGTGTTACACTCCTGATCTGATGTATCGTGATCTGTATGAATTGTCACTCTTAAAACGAAATATAATAATTTATTGTAATAAAAATGAATGTTGCAAGGACTGAAAAATGTATACGATATATATACCATGTCAGATTTTATTGTGTATAAATGTACAATTTAAAAAAAATATATTAAATTAAAGAATTTTTTTAAATTTTTTTTCCTACCCTACATCGTTTATCTTAATGTAATAAACTACATGTGACACGTAATTTAGGTCGGATTTGTAATGTCTGTTTTGTCTTGTTTGTGTGTATTATTTTGATTACCAATAATGCTGAAGACAGTTTTTTTTTGTTAAAATTATTTTTGTCTGAGTATGCCATCTGCATTCTTAAGATTTTTATGGGAGATGTTTTGGTAATGTGCAGGTACAGGTAATGTCGTAACATTAGAGCAAATCTGATAGGAACTTGATTTATTATTTTTGAGGAATAATTTATTACTCCCCGAAATAAAACTAACAGCCTTGTGGAAAATTTATGGTCTTAAATCGTAACCTGTCATATATTGTTGTACACTACGGACGTGATATTAAAAAATTAAAGAATGTTAATCAATTGACCACACTTCGGGGTATTCTGGTGCACTGGATGGGCTGTATCAGTAAGATTCCGGATACTTGGTAAACGGTTCTTCGTCCAAGTTACTCACTCCTTTGTTGCTGATTACAAACATGATTTTTAAAACATAAAAAAAATATTATATACTGACCGGGGTCTTGATTTAAATTATTTTGCCGCTTATAATTATCGGAGTATCGACTTTCACATTATGGTATGTAGGGATCGACTCCTCTCGTATATGTGCTACAAATTTTTTTGTTGGAAGCAAGTTATACATGTGTAAGCTAATTTTCTGCTCTGGTTCAGTGCTGTATACTTTGAAGTGGTTCCAGCAAGTACTTTACGTATGCTGGATTACGATTTCACTGGAGTTTTACGTGAAATGGGTTGGAAGGCTAGCGACGTGATGTATGCATGACTCGAGCAAACATATGACTGCCGCAGCATTCTGCAAGCTTGCAATTCCCGCGCGAGGGGTCAATGTTCATTTGCAGGTGATGGTAGGCGTGTCTCGATCGAGAAGTCTCTGCCTCTATCATTGAGAATTTTTTTTTTAAATTTTCTTTGAGGTTAACGTGATTAAATTTATGTACTTTTGACTAGACGCACGTGAATAAGTTTAAATTCGTATGCATTGGAACATATTTTTCTACATGAGGTAAGAAAAATACATAGATGCTACATTGACTGATATAGGTATCGAACACATGGATCTTACCCTATGAGTGACTAGCACTTGTTTGACCTATCTCCACTACCCCTCGTTTACTTTGTGATATATATGGGACATGGTTGTTTTCAGACAGATGATGGTTAAAATGTCTTGGACAAAGCGTCCTTTGTAGAAATTACTAGGTGTGGTAGTTATTTTAGTCGAAGTGATAATTTAGTAAAACACGTAAAAATAATGTGAAGGTTTTTTTCTGTGTAAACAAATCATTGAGAGGATGGATTTGTATGTAGAACTGGCAGTAAACCACATCTCTTGAAGAACACTGCATGGTATATATAATGAAAGAATCTTGTGCTCAAGAAACTAAACTATATGTGGAAAGGATGATGCGGTTCCTAAGATTAAATGAAAGGAACTTTGATGATTTTTTTTCTCTATATATTAAGATGATTTAATTGAGTTTGGGATGATGGGTTGAAGGATTAAATAATAAAACTGTACACATAGGCTTTTAAAGAAAATGAGAATGGAGGTCACAAGATCATAGATTGTGATACATCTCTGACACCTGAAATGAGGAAACGATATCATAAAATGAGTGATATTGATGCAACTCATGATAATATTGATGACAGCTATGATGATGATTTACATCTGTGATAGTGACACGGACGCGGAGATTTTAAGACAAATAATATTATTAATATAGAAAAGATGGAAGCCTAAGCACGCCGATCGTGACGAGAAACAAATATTGAAGGATGATGATGGTATAGGGAAGACTGAAACTAATGAAGGTATCAACACTGTGAAAAGTGAGAATACATTCAAGCCTATATTTAGCAGATCCTCCATACTATGTATAAATGGTGGACTCCTGAAAAAGAAGCATACAGGCGATGAAGACACTTCGACATCAACGATATTGAGTTCTTGCAGTAATCTGGGTGGAGACGTTGTCTTCTACGGTGATTGCTACAGTGACTCTGAGGCTGTTTACAAAGGCATAGACTGTGATGCAGAACCTAAAGCTGACAAGATCGAAGAATGTGGTGGTGTCCTGAGACCGAAGCGATGGAAACGTCGTGTTATGATAAATAAATCTGATCAATCTTGTGATGATCGCTGGCTAGATGATGAAAGTAACCCTGAGGATGGTGTTAAAACGGAAGACACCAGAGATCATAATATTTATAATAAACAAGCAATGAAGATGGTGGCAGAAGAGATTGATTCCACATCATGGAAAGATCCAAAAATATTGGTTGACCGGCAAAGACTGATGGTGGTATCTGTTCGTAGAGGGAACTACTCGCATATCGTGGAAGTATCGACCATACTTAAAGAACTTCGGAACGCTGGCTACATACTATAATCATTTGATTAACTGTCATGTGTGTACTAATGAAAAATAAAATGAATTATTTATATTTTAAAAAAGTATGATTTATTTCTTGTATCCTGATTTCCAAATAAGCCTGTGTTTCCGCTACTGTATGTGTGATCATTCCGTTTCCTGTGTGTACTGTGTGTACGTTCCGATTTCCTGTGTGTACATTCCGTTTTCCTGTGTTTACATTTCGTTTTCCTGTTTGTACATTTCGTTTTCCTGTTTGTACATTTCGTTTTCCAGTGTGTACATTTCGTTTTCCTGTTTGTACATTTCGTTTTCCTGTTTGTACATTTCGTTTTCCTGTTTGTACATTTCGTTTTCCTGTTTGTACATTTCGTTTTCCTGTGTGTACATTTCGTTTTCCTGTGTGTACGTCCCGTTTCCTGTGTGTACTGTGTGTACGTTCCGTTTTCCTGTGTGTACGTTCCGTTTCCTGTGTGTACTGTGTGTACGTTCCGATTTCCTGTGTGTACGTTCCGTTTCCTGTGTGTACTTTTCGTTTTACTGTGTGTAAATTCCGTTTTCCTGTGTGTACTGTGTGTACTTTCAGTTTCCTGTGTGTACTGTGTGTACATTGCGTGTTGGAGCCGAGTAGAGTGGTATCCATGTAGCTTCATAGACATGTAGTTTCGTAGCCATGCGGTCTTTTAGTCATACAGTCTCTCCGCCATGTATAACTCGGAACCAGCTAGATCCTTTTAGACTCGTAGCCTTGTAGCCTCGTAGTCTCTTAGACTCGTAGCATTGTAGCCCAATATCATTGGAGCTGTTGAAAGAAAAGGTAGTTGGAGCATTTGGAGCTGTTGGAGCCATTTAGAGGCTGTTGGAGCATTTGGAGGCTGTTGGAGCATTTTGAGCTGCTGGAGCATTTGGAGCTAAGAAGTAGTCGTTGCACGTCTATGCAAAGCTAAAAGTTTATAAGTTTGCTGGCTTTCGCAAGTGATTCTGTAGTAGGATAGAAATTGTGTAATAAATATTATGTTTGTAAAAGACTTTGTGGTGTTTTATTTCTCGAAACTTACGCTTTTCTGGTATTTAAATTAAATTTATTTTAGTTTCGTCCAGGATCGTTCCAAGGACCTTAGACGACCTAATTAATCAGTATATTGTTTGCAAATTTATTTAATGAATTTTTAACTTTTTCCTGAATTTTTAGTTTAATTATTACGAAAATTCCAAGATGTTGGTCTTGATGTCGGATAGGATGATGGTAGTAGAGGATTTAAAGTCTCTTAAGAATGTTGAACATGGTTTATTAAAATTATTTTTTCATAAAATTAAACATTATTGCATCGTTCGTGTATCGAACCAAGGACTGGAGCGGATCGAATCAATATGTAAGTTAATGAGTGATTTTTTTGATGAATTTTGGATTTTTTCCCGCTTTTCTAGCTACATTATTACACGATTTCAAGATGGCTGCCGAATTTCAAGATGGTGGGGGCTCCTCGGTAATAAATGATTACTGCACTCTAGCGGGTTAGAATAAGACGAGTACACACACAAACAAGATGGTGTCCTCCAGCAGAAGAAAACAAGATGGTGGCAATGACCTCTAGCAGGTGGTAACTCCTGGTAGCATGTACTAAACATAAAATGACGGATCCATGATGGTCGACAAGGACAAAGTCAAATTTAAAGGACAAAGTCAAATTTCAAGGTGAAGGTCAAATTTCAAGGTCAAGGTCACAGTTCAAGGTCAAGGGCAAATTTCAAGGTCAAGGTTAAATTTCAAGATCAAGGTCAAATTTCAAGGTCAAGGTCAAATTTCAAGGTCAAGGTCAAATGTTAACAGTTGAGGACAAAAGTATGGTGACCAGATAATTATACTACATGGTATCGGCACACTCTAGCAGACGAAAACAATATGGTGGTCTCCAGCGGATGAAGTCAAGATGGCGGACGTGATGTCATACCAGTTGATGATATATACCTTGGTACTGGTGGTGGTAGATCAGTCTAGGTAGCTTTCATGGAGGAAGGATCGCCGTTTACTCTCGTCGGGAATCGAACCAAGGACGTACATCGATATAATCAAACAGAATTCAAATACATTTATTTTTTGATGAATTTTGGAACTTTTTTCATTAAAATCGGATAATAAATCAAGATTTTCAAGATGGCGTCCAAATTTCAAGATGGCGGACATGACGTCATACTAGGTGAAGATATGTATACTTTGACATAGTGGCGGGGGTCAGTATGCCAGCACCCACCGCGGGGGGAAAGGATCGGTCGCCATTTTTAATTTTTTTCACCCGTCGGGTTCGAACCGAGGACTCTGAGCTCCGTGTCGATAATGTTTGTTTTTTATAAATATTTTATTAAATTTATATTAATTATATTTTTTTATAAATTTTAAATTTTTTTTTATTAAAATCGGATAATAAATAAAAAAGTTAAAGATGGCGGACGTAACGGAAATTGCAACGGTGACGTCATAATTCAAAATTGCGGAAAACAAAATGTCGGAAAGTTCGAGAACACAATGACGTCATCCAAAATGGCGTATCCAAGATGGCGGATCCAAAATGGCCGCCGTGATCTACTTGTCCCGTTACGTTATGTCCCGTTACGCTGTGTCCCGTTACACTCATCCAAGATCGCGACTGGAACGTGACATTTTTTCGAGCGTTTAGCTCCACAGGCTCCACAGCCAGAAGTCTGTCCCAGTAGCCCCATTCATATACTACTGGTATGCAATTGTTCAAGTGTAAAGTATGAGATGATTTAAGTGTGTAATTATGCAAGTGTACAGGTATGCAAGTATGAAAGTATGCAAGTGTGCAATTTTGCAAGTGTGCAAACGTACAACTGTGCAATTATGCTGTGTACGCTGTCTCCCCTGCCGTCTGAACCACCGGTTCCCTCACCACGTACTTAAACTATTCCCCTCATTCGATCGTAATTTTTCGTAACGCTCGAAAATAGTAGAGCTCTCAGCAAAGAAGTTTCACTTCACAAGTCTGTACTTTTACAAAATATTCCGTCAGAAAACAGTTCCCAAAAATAGCTTGTAACACAACAAGAAATATATTGTATCTTTCTACAACACAGATCTATGGTTTATGTCTGCATATATGAAATACATTTTTCGAGATAATATTAAGTATAACTTTTCAATATATAATTTTAAACTTTAACGTATGTTCATGAAAGCATAAATTTCCAAACCATGGTAAAGATAATAGAATATTCAATAGTTGGATTTTGTTTTGTTTAACTAAGTTTTTTAATGTACGCTGTTAATACTGGAAAGCCATTCAGGGAACGGTTTACAAATAACTTTAACTATAGGAGGAACTGGGACAACACAAATCATAAGTACATGGGTAAGAATCCAAAACCAGAATTACTGCGAATGATATTTTGTAGTGATACGGGATTTAATATAAATGTACAAATTTACAAATTGGTTTAATTTTATATGGATATTTCGGTACCATTTACAAAATAATGTTATACAGAGTGTTTCCACATTTTAAAACATAGGTGTTGATCTAATGGCAAGAGAGTAACAAACCACTTAAAAAGTAAATTAACAGGTAAGAATGGTCGACAAACTGATAATTATATTTGAGAACACCAATCTTAATAGCTAATATCGATAATATTTATCATTGAAGCAGTATATTTTTTACTCTCTCGCGGTAGTGACATTACATTTGGCGACATCAAAGCGAGATATATAGCGGACAGGACTATCATACTGTAAAGAACATTAACGTGCTGTAAAGTTTTATTGTTTCTTCTAATAATTTTCTATATTATGAAAAAAATATTTAATTTTTGTTTATAAATATCTGTGCATTGAATTGAATATGGAATGAAGAATTAAGAAGAAAACAATATTAAAAAAAAGGGAGCGAATCTTCCAGTACTCGCCAGTGATGTGTAAATATCAAAAATTTGTAACGAGCAAATTATCTTAAAATAAGAAACATGGACACTAAATTTAACGCTGAATTCTTTAAAATAATGACGAGCGTGATAAATCTACGAAAACATTTTTTTTTGGAAAACCAGTTATGATTTTTCCCCCTGTCAAACCGTAACTATAAATTTATATTTTTAAATAAGATACTTTTTAATTTTTCAGGCCTAGCTGAAAAATAATGGAATACCAAACGCGTCACACGTAAATGTCTCTCAACGCTTAACCTGTGACGTTTTCCCCTATACCCCTGCTGCATATTAAGTTTACACTTCTGTACGCGTTTTCAGGGTGAATTTTAGTATTCACAAGAAATGAAATGAAATAATCCCGCATTACATAATGAAAATTTAACAGGTTGAAATTCCAATGAACATTCGTGCAGAAAAGACTATAGCCACGAGCCTAAGTCATCAAGATGGCGGACCCACGTGTATCAACATGCACCCGTGCATGTTTCACGAACATCCGGAGACGTACTAAGCATATTAGTGTGTGTCACAACACGATATAAAAACAACTTTTAAAATAGTATAATTTATTAGCCAGGTAAAATCTGTCGGAACAAACTAGGCGTCAAAGATATTTAACAGGTAGTTGGTTCTCCAAAGCATAAATAATGTGGAGCTATCGTTTAGGCATCTTTCAAACTAAAAGTGCCAATCAAATAGACAAAATAAAAACAAAATTAACCTGAAATATTTTAAAATACATATTGGAACACTAAGTATATGTATATTTTTTTTTTGTTGTTGCTTAAACCACAGAAGTCAGTCTGTAAACACTTCTCTACAAACCAACCTTCATTTTTTTCAGCTAATTCCACAGTTAAGACTGAAAAGTAATAATTCCATCAAAAAATTATTTTATTCAACATGGAGTCGAATATATGTAGGCTAACAGTTTTTGGTATTTCGACAGTATGATGAACGCTGTGCTATCTCTACATTCCAAAGTTGACTAAGGGTTGTCAAAATTGTAATGCCAGCATTTTAACGCATACTTTATGATGTTAATATTACTTTTTATTATCATAAATTATAACATAAATTATTAAGGGATAATAGTATAAATATGAAGTTTAATTTGGCACCCAAAAACCTTAATATATTCCCCGAAGTTCGCGAAAGTTAATTTTTACTGATGATTCAAGCAGGTCCGCAAATTTTTCAGTATTTCTGAGACTTCCACAGTTGGCAGCACCGTGTTTACACAAATTTTTCCAATCAACTTCACTTTCATTTACGAAATTTCTCCTACTAAATACCGTATACCGGCAAATTATATTCACTCCCGTTTATTTCCAAGATTATCCTTGTACGTTTAATTGTAACTATTACCTGATGGGGGCATACACCATTTTATACATTTGATACGACGCAGTTCACCATATTGTAACTTCTGTTTCACATAATTTTTTATATATTATTACTATTGTTAATATGTTTAGCTTTTGAAACCGATTATTTTGGCATTGTAAGACACAATCATGATAATATTTGTTAGTAAAAATACCGAAAACAAATGAAATATGACTGAGCTTCTAAATTATGAATTTTTTATTTTGAGTCGATAAACATTAAAACTTAAATCACATTTAATTTAAACTATTTTGTAAATAAAAAAATTATATATTAATTAAAATTATTAATTGAACGTGAGTTTCCAGAAATGAAAAGTGTTTGCGTATTAAAATGATAGGTTGTATTTGAGACGTATACTATAAATTTTGTTGGTATGGACACTTATTATTTGTTGGTGAAGTGATTACTTTTGTGGTAGTATTTATTGTTAAAATTAGGAAGAAAAATTTTCCTGAGAAAAAAATTAAAGTAAATAAAAAAAATAAAAAAAATAATATTATTTCCTTTAAAACGTTTACTTGCAGAAACTTTGTCTCTATCTAACTAATAACCACGGCTTCGCTTTGACAACTTCAATCTACTGCTGATATTGCACCATTCTAAGAAAATTGTTCGATAAAAACAAAACTTTTTCAAAAGAGAAAGGCGAGATAGTACACCAGCTTGTTTGAAAGATTTCATTAATAACAAAAATGCTTAAGGTTAAAAATTTTAATGTTGTATTGAGTAAGTGTGTTTAATACTTACCTAAGAATAATTATTCTGATTTATAACTCTTGCTTTAAGGTGTTCGGAGATATATTTTACCCTAGTGAAATCACACTTACCTCATTTATATTTTATGAGTTTTTTTAGTTAGTAAAATACGTGCATTAAAATTTTTAATTTAGATATTGTCATCTTTTAAAATTCCACTTTAATTTAACTTGTTAGTGTGCAAAGAATAGTAAAAATTATTTCTCCCCTGTTCTACCTCAACACAGATACTTACAGGTAAATTATTTGAGTTTTTTTTTAAAGAATAATAAATTTATTTTAAATGTATATCACAGGTATGTATAAGAAAATTACTACCGTAAATATGAAGATATTAAGAATTACACTAAGTATTATTGAAACAAAACTACGAAATATTAACTTTCTTGCTTCATTAGCTCGTGGATGTAACTTAATATTCATAGTAAATAAAAACTAAATATATTTATACCCCTTTGCGGTTATTTTTCGAAAAAAAAAAAAATAGTGCTAGTGAAGTGTTATGTTACTTATTATAAAACTGATACTTGCTTAGTTTCTTACTTCTCTCTTAGTTCTAATTGGATGCATTATATTTTACTGTAAAACCTAACATACCTTTGGTTCACCCTTTTTGCAGTTGAATCTCAATAAAATTTACAAATAAGCAGAGTATAATTTTCTATATAATATTTTGTCATCAGCTTCTTAACTCTCGCTTCATTTTCTTCTTACATATGTGTCCTTTGAAAAATAAATATAATTATTAACTCGATATGCATGTTTTTTTAGTCTGAGTTTGTTACCTCTATTTCTTGTATATTCGGAAGTATGAATTGTCTTCTTAAAAACAAACCTACTCCGTTTACATCTCTTAGGAGTGGAATATAGTGATATGGTAAAGAAGAATGTTTGGTTTTACTATGTTTATTATTCTTATAAAATATTTTCTGCATTTTTGTTTTGTTTTCAGAAATGCGAATTTTAAAATAAAATAACTTACACTTTTTTCACCCTCATTCAATGTCAAAATTCGACGAAAGTTAACAAAATACAATAAATAATACTATATGCATGTTGTTCGACCTTATTTTCTTAGGAATTCTTTCTTGTGTTTACGGGAGTATGCATCTTTCTTCTTAAAACCACGCCTACCACTTTTATAACTTGAGGAATTTGGAAATTACATTTAGCCTAGGTAACCAAAAGTATTACTTAGAGAAAAAAATTCATCAAACCCGTTTAGTAGCATTTGAGTGTTGCCGGAACAAACAAACGAACAAACTGAAACAAATTAGAAATAAACAAAATTTTTGTGTTCTTAATATTGCAAATAGCAGTTTTCAATAGTTTTTTGATGTGCAAATATTTTAACACTCCGTATATGAAATTTGGTAGTAGAATTTTCGTGAAAATGGAACGGAATTCGATGAACGGAAATGTGTCACCAAAATGGCGGACCCACGTGTAGCAAAATAAACCCGTATATAGTCAATTTCGTAAACATCAGGAGACATACCACAAGCATTAGTGTGTCAAATGAAACTTTATGGTATGAAACTACCCTGAAATATATTTGGTAAACTTTAATAGCCATAGTAAAAAGAAATTACAATATTTAAAACACCTAAAAATATGGCATTACAATAACTATAATACCTATATATTCTCGTTGCAATATGCCAATAAGCTTATAAGCACAGCGGTATAGTGGCCTGTTTTTTTATTCACTATGATTAATATATTACCAATTGTAAATTTGGGAAAAAGAGCACAATGTGCTGGAGTGTCTTTTCTGTATCATGTCAAAGCAGTGGCGTAGCCAGGATCTGTGAATGGGGGGGGGGGTGGGTGTTAAGAAGCATGCCCGACCCCCTAATTAAAGCGGGCGGTACGGGGGTCTCCCCCCCAAAAAAAATTTAGATTTTAATATGTAAAATAGTGCTATTTTAACAGTTTTCGGTAATTAACTTTAAATATTGTAATGGTAAAAATATTAATTTTTTAATAAATTTTTTTTGAGTCCACTCAAAATCATAAATCATGCTCGAAGATCAACAATACAAACAAAAGAATAATAAGGGTTGGGTTTCGGCAGAACTGGCCTATTCCTGTAAACAATTAGCTTTATCTTGAGAGTTACACGACACCATGTCGTCGTCTCAATTCTATACACACACAGCGATCCTTACACTTTTGGAAGCCCAGTCACCACCTGCTTATAATTACCGCGCTAGTTAAATACAACAGGTGTAAGATATTTGAAAGCTTGGGACCCGTCACGGCGTCACAACCTCATAGCTTCTGCTCGCGACAGGGGTAGGGGAAGGGAAGGAGAATCGGTAGGGCTCGCTTACTCTTCCCCTCCAGTGCAGTGGCCGGTGATAGCAGTAAGACACCCAGGCTTTTAGCTAACCTGCTTTCAGATAAGAAAAACAAATTGGGTCTAAAAAGGGCAATGTATATTGTACTTATGAGTTAATAAACCTCATTAATTATAATTGGTTAATTTCAAAGAACGTTGTAAATAATACGTCTCTCAGATATTTGATAACATTTTTAATAACATAATTATATAATAATAGTTTGTAATAATAATGTTCAATAAGCTCAATAATGTTAAGTTTTGTTTGTAGGAAGTAGTATTCACAGACGGATTTCAGTCGTTTAGCAAAGCAAATATACAAATATATACGTAATGTTAATATTTTTTTTTAAATGTTTTAGGTTAATATTTTAGTAATGTCATATAAGAACTTCTAGTGATTTTTTAGTATCAACTATTTAGTGAATTAAAAAAAAAGTGGACTATATTTTAATAAAAATTCCTTGTCAGAATAATGGTCAATGTGGCGGTTTAGTATTTTCCCAAGTTTTTTTAAAGAAGCTGTGCTGTTATTTTTTTTCCTAACCTAACTAAAAACTAAGTGTGTTTGGTAGGGTTCCGGGTTAGGGAGGGAGACTAAGTGCGTCTTAGGCCGAAGCCTAAACGCTCTAATCATGCAGGTTATGAACCATGCAGGAGAGGTAGCATGCATCATGTGCTAGGAGGAGGATTGGCCAGCCATGACTAACTCGCCTCACTGACTATCCTAGACTAAAACTAGATAAGATGGGCCCAGGTATAACCTGTATAGACACAGGTAAAACCCTGGACACATGCGGGGGTGCAAAGATCATGCATTATGCGTGCAGGTTGTTTACGGGAAACAGAAGGATGGATCTGGATGAAGAGTTGGAAAGAGTAGAAAAGAGTCTACCATGCGGGGGTTTTGGGTGGGGGGGGGGGAGGGGGGTTGGACACTGCTGTCCGCATTGGTTTGGGAGGCACTGGTTGTTTTGGGGGCGACTTAAGTCGTTTCCTGCCGGGCTGCCAGCCAGACCAGTGCTGCTATCTGTGCTTCATTGTTGGTGGTAAGAAACGTTTACGGTTCAGGCAGCGAATTCTAGCGGCGGCCGCAGAAACTAAGAGCGTGATTCGCTTCTCGTAATTTTGGTAGATACTCGCAAAGCGAAATTTCATTAATATTTATGACACTCTGCATTATTTAAAAGTATTATATGCTAACTTTCGTGGCCGTATTTCGAATTATAAGTCCATTTGCAACATTAAAAACATGCGAACACGTCACTTTTGCTCGTTCCCTTGTTAGGAGTTCATATTATCACTAACGAGTACTGAAATATTCGCTCACATGAGTTTCTTTAGTTAATTCAAGGAAGAGAATTTTCAATCAGAAAATTTTTATTGTGACTTAAGTAGTATATTTGAAGGCGCCACCAAAAAAATAAAAATAAATATTAAACAAAAAAAATTAATTCCGGAAAAGACGAAACAAATCGAGGGTCATTTCTTTTGACGTTGGAGTTTCAAGAAACACTAATAACTTTAGTTATAACATAGTTTACGTTTAAGGGTTACACAAAAAGAACGGTTGATAAATGATTTCGAAATTTAGTGTATCGTCTTCTTAAAAAAAATTAGTTAATATCGACGGATACATAAAACGCGATAAAAATAAAATAGATTTATGATCTGAGCATCCCTCGAAGAATCGTATTAAATTGCATATGTACACAACTATACTACATTTGAAATCTTCTTTCGGTGTCAACGACAAGCTTTATGCTAAGTATCGCGGGGTTAGGGATTCACCATTTCGGATTTTTGAAACAGAATTGATAGCTTTCCCTTAAAAATAGCTTCAATTTTAATCAGAATTAATTATAATTACTATCTTCATTAAAATATTTCTTATTTGTGCGAACATTTTCCCGTGTCATTCTACTCGCACAAATTATTTACTTTTTTATTGTTTGGAAAGAGGTTCTAATTACGCAGAAAAGATATTTTAAAAAATTAATTCAAGCCTCCGTGTTTATATTAAACTACGTTCTTTAAGAGTGAGCGTTAGTTAATTTTTTTTTGCTGCAGATTGGAATGAAATTTTGTCAAATGTTTTATTCAGCTACTGTTGTTGTCTGTTAGTAGTTTCGAAATTTTTCATAACATTTTTATTGAGATATTAAAACTTAAGTTTTAATAATTTAAAGCAGTTTTATACAGAATTTTAAAAAGCCTCGTGTCTGACGCGTTAACTATATATGCATGTAATCTTCTTGTATACTAAAATCAAATTTCGTTTTAATAGGTGCAATAATTCTATCATAAAATAATTAAATTATGAATCTCTGTATAATGTAGAAGTGCAGTCTTTTATGAAATCGTCTCTTACACGTTACTAACATATTGTAGAGAGATGGGGTGAAGCCCTTATAGAGACAAAGCACCATGGATATTTGTTAAGGCTAAAATATGTCAGAGCTGTTCAATGACATCAGGCACAAACAGTCTGTTTGTGCCTGATGGCGGGAACAGATGAGCGTGATGCAACCTGTTGCGACCTGTGATGCTTCTACGCAGACTTCCAAACGGCGTGCGTCACGTCGTCGAAGTTCAGGCAGTGAATCTGTCCCAACTAGCACTGCAGTAGAGCCAAGGTGCAGACGTTGTCACAGACGTCATCGACCAAGTCTCGCTCGAGATGACGACATCGCAGAAGATGACCAGCTGGAAACCTGTGTTCCTGATCCCGTGACCTGCCAACCAGTTGGAACCGGAGTCGAAGAGGCAGTTCGTGCAGCATTAAAGACTTTGCTTGCGAAAATGCTTAATTCCTTAACCTAACATGCATTTGTGTAATTTTTTTATAAATAAATGTGTAAAACCTGAACTTGTGTTTGTTTTTTTATTTCTACAATTTTTAGGTACCTAATAAAAATTAATTTTAATTACAGACAATATTTTGACTAATGTAGTATTCCAGTAGACCGCGGGTATATAAGCGAAGTTCAGACGAGTGGACCCTCAGTATACCTCTGGCCGCGGTGCAGTACGGATCTGCTCTCTTCAGTCAATTTCGTGAAATTTAGTTACTGTTCCAATGTCGACCGGGATAGACTGTTTACCGTCAGCAGCGGGGACCTCGATGACAGCAATGATGATGGAGTCGGAGATTCCGATACCAGATGCAGAGGAGACCACGACAGCGGAGAGCTCAGTGGCTGCGGTGTCGACAGTCGCGGAGATCCCGATACCGACTGCAGAGGAGACTTCAATTAATGAAGAGCGTACTTCGCATCAGTGCAAATACTGTGGCGCATCATTTACTAGCACTTCAAGCGCTCGCAGACATGAAAGAAGCAGTTGTCCGAATAATTTACTGAAACCAATACAATTTCAGTGCAATAAGTGTAATAAACTAATTTCATGCCTCGACAGATTACATCGTCATTATATAAAATGCTCCGAGACAGTTAAGTGCAAGTATAATGAACATGGTTATTGTTTTGACTCATGTGTTGTACCAGCTGATGAGAACATATAAGTGAGACCCTGGTGATATGAACTTTAGTCCGTCTCTGGCTGCGGTGATGAACGCATCGGGTAGTTAGACTTGAATAATAGACCAAAAACTAGCTGTTCTTGAGACCTCGATGGCGTCTTTACCAGTATCAACACCGACCTGGATCGAAGGTCTACCATCATCAGTGCAGACCACGATGACTACGTCGTCTACAGCTACACCTGCTCTCTCAACACAGGAGGAGATTTCGTCGCGTGCAACATCTTCTGCAGAGCAGACCTCAACGGCTTCAGAAGTTAACATGTCAGCAGTGTTACAATGGTTGTCAACAGTTCCAGTGTCATTGATAAAGGAAGGAGCATCCAACGGTGTTCCATCGCCCAACTGTACGTACTGTGAGAAGATCAAAACCTTGAAATTACGTGATTATGTAATACACAATTGTAATAATAACTCTGAACGCATTAAATATCAGTGCAACAGGTGTTTAAGCAAGTTTAAACGTTATGGAAGATTAAAACGTCACCTCAGGAATTGTGATAGACTGTCTGTACATTCATCAGAATCAAGCTGTATATTTTGTAACAAAACATTTACAACTATTCGAAGTGCTAAACAACATGAAATATATCACTGTCCTTTTAATGAAGTCGATAATTCGGTTTTGTGTGAAAATTGTAGTTTACCAATATGTCGACCTGATAGACTGAATAGACATTTCAAGTCATGTAAAGGGCTTAGTCCATACAATAAGAAGACTGTTTGAATCGAGAAATCCACAAGACTTTAGTTCTTTGTCTGTGTATTATTTTTTGTACTTGTAGTAGTGTATTGAATTTATGTAATAATTTTTTTTTTAAAAGAACTTGTGGTGTTTTTATTTTCTCAAACCTAACACTTTTGTGGTATTTTTTAAATTAAAGTTGTTTTGTATCAACCAGGGATCGAACCAAGGACCTTAGTCGATCTAATCAATCAGTATATAGATTACAAATTTATTTAATAAATTTTGAACTTTTTCCCGAATCTCTAGCATTAAAATTACGGATTTTCAAGATGGCGGCCAAATTTCAAGATGGCGAGTGTCACAGTAATAAATGATTACTGCACTCTAGCGGGTAAGAATCAAACTAACATGGCGTCAGCGCACTCTCGCCGCCGATACAATGATGATGGTTTCCAACATCGAAGACAAGATGGCGGACATGACGTCATGCTCACTGTCGATATATATGCTTTGAAAAAAGTGGTGGGGGCCAGTCTGTCAGCAGCCACCACAAGGGGAAGGAGCCTGTCGCCATTTTTAATTTTTTTTGCACCCATCGGGTTCGAACCGAGGACTCCGAGCTCCGTGTCGTAAATGTTCGTTTTTTAAAAAAAATTTATTAAAGTTTATTAATTTAATTTTTTTATAAATTTTAATTTTTTTTCATTAAAATCGGATAGTAAATAAAAAGTTAAAGATGGCGGACGTAACGGAAATTGCAACGGTAACGTCATAATTCAAAATTACGGAAAACAAAATGGCGGAAAGTTCGAGAAAAAAATGACGTCATCCAAAATGGCGGATCCAAGATGGCGGATCCAAAATGGCCGCCGTGATCTACTTGTCCCGTTACGTTATGTCCCGTTACGCTGTGTCCCGTTACACTCGTCCAAGATGGCCGCCGGAATGTGACATTTTTTCGAGCGTGCAGCTCCACAGGCTCCACAGCCTGAAGCCTGTTTCAGGAGCCCCTATTATATACTACTGTCGTTTCCATCGTTTTGGTCTCAGACCGCCATCACAGTCTTCGATCTTGCCTGCTTTAGGTGCTTCAGTACAGTACTCAATCATGTCAGCCTCAGATGTGTCACCACAATCTTCAATCATGCCAGCTTCAGATGATTCATCAAAGTCTTTGACCTTGTAAGCTTCAGGTGGTTCTCTATCTTTCACCATTTGGAGCTGCTGGAGACATTTGGAGCTGTCAAGCATTTGGAGGCCGTTTGGAGCATTTGGAGCCATTTCGAGCATTTGGAGCCTTTTGGAGCATTTGGAGCTGTTGGAGCCATTTGGAGCATTTGGAGCCTTTTGAAGCATTTGGAGCAGTCAAGCATTTGGAGGCCGTTTCGAGCATTTGGAGCCATTTGGAGCTGTGTTAAGCATTTGGAGGCTCTTTGAGCATTTGGAGGCTGTTGGAGCATTTGGAGGCTCTTGGAGCATTTGGAGGCTGTTGGAGCATTTGGAGCCTTTTGAAGCATTTGGAGCAGTGTTAAGCATTTGGAGCCTTTTGAAGCATTTGGAGCCTTTTTGGAGCTGTTGGAGCTGTTTTAAGCATTTGGAGCCTTTTGAAGCATTTGGAGCTGTTGGAGACATTTGGAGCTGTGAAGCATTTGGAGGCCGTTTGGAGCATTTGGAGCCATTTGGAGCTGTGTTAAGCATTTGGAGGCTGTTGGAGTTGTTGGAGCCATTTGGAGGCCGTTTGGAGCATTTGAAGCCATTTGGAGCATTTGGAGCTGTGTTAAGCATTTGGAGCCTTTTGAAGCATTTGGAGCTGTTGGAGACATTTGGAGCTGTGAAGAATTTGGAGGCCGTTTGGAGCATTTGGAGCCATTTGGAGCTGTGTTAAGCATTTGGAGGCTGTTGGAGTTGTTGGAGCCATTTGGAGGCTGTTTGGAGCATTTGGAGCCATTTGGAGCTGTTGGAGCCATTTGGAGCATTTGGAGCTGTTGGAGCTAAGAAGTAGTCGTTGAACGTCTATGCAGGGCTAAATTTTTATAAGATTGCTGGCTTTCGCAAGTGATTCTGTAGTAGGATAGAAATTGTGTAATAAATATTATGTTTGTAAAAGAACTTGCGGTGTTTAATTCCTCGAACCTGTTACTATTATGTTAAATTGATGTTATATTTAATTTTTTTTAATCATCCTAGATCGTACCAAGAACCTTAGTCGATCTAATTAATCAGTATATTGATCGGAAATTTATTTAATGATTTCTGAACTTTTTCCCGAATCTCTAGCAATATAATTACGAATTTTCCAAGATGGTGGTGTTGATGGCTTATAGGATGATGGTAGTAGAGGTTTTAAAGTATCTTTAAGAATGTTGAACATGGTATATTCAAATTATTTTTTTACATAAAATTAAACATTGTTGCATCTATCGGGTATCGAACCAAGGACTGAAACTGGTCGAATCAATATGTATATTAATGAGTGATTTATTTAATGAATTTTGGAACTTTTCCCGAATTTCTAGCATTAAAATTACGGATTTTCAAGATGGCGTCGTAATGACAAGATGGCGGGTGTCACAGTAATAGATGATTACTGCACTCTAGCGGGTAAGAATCAAACTAACATGGCGTCAGCGCACTCTAGCGGGTGAAAACAAGATGGTGGTCTCCAGCGGACGAAACAAGATGGCGGACATGACGTCATACTAGGTGGCGATATATATGCTTTGAAAAAAAGTGGTGGGAGTCAGTATGCCAGCACCTACCGCGGGGGGAAGGATCAGTCGTTATTTTTATTTTTTTGCCCTCACCGGGTTCGAACCGAGGACTCCGAGCTCCGTGTCGTAAATGTTTGTTTTTTATTATTTTTTATAAAATTTTTATTATTTGAATTTTTTTATAAATTTTAATTATTTTTCCATTAAAATCGGATAATAAATAAAAAAAATATTTTAAAGCTGGCGACCGTAACGGGAACTGCAACGGTGACGTCATCTTTCAAAATGACGGTCATAATCCTAGATGACGTCAGAGGCTTATAAGCGGCTATCTCTTAGGAGTTTTAAGCCTATTTTAGGACTTACTAGTTGCTGGGATTTTTAAGGAATAAAACGGGAAATTTTCCCTCGAAACGGGACATTTTCACTCGAAAACGGGAATTTTCAATTTATCAAAATGAGATTTTTTGGCGGAATAATATTCCACAAAAATTGAAATTTTGGCGATTTGGAGGAATTTTGGGCTTTTTTGCCCAATTTTGGCAAGTTTTGAGGATCAAATTCAAGGTCAAGGTCAAAGGTCAAGGTCACATCCATCCAAGATGGCCGCCGTGACGTCACAATCCAAGATGACGGAAAACAACAGACACTACAGCCTGAAGCCTGTCCCCGGTCCGGCTATCCTACACTACTAACATCATTATTGTTCGTAGGTGTTCGTGAGCCAGCATCGTGTGACGCTTTGCAGCCTGAAGAATAGGTACAATTGGTAGGGACCGGAAAAATTCGGGGATTCATTTTCCGATATGCTAGAATGCAAATAATTGTATTTTTATGCAACTTCTGCCATTGGTTTGCTGTTAACCTGGAGGACTGTGGGCAAATTATAGACCCTCAGATCAAAGCAGTATCGAATCACGAGTCTCCCAATTGAGACGCCTCACGAGTCAGCAGCCTATGAACAGGCGACGTTTTGCCCCGATTGTGCACAGGATCGTGGAGTCTAGCCTGGAGGTCATTGAACCCGCGAATTTTTCCAGTCCCTAACAATTGGTACACCTTTCTGATAACTGTCGTACTCCAGACAAGCTGCGTGTCACAGATGACAGCGGGAAGTGCAGGGAAGTGGTGTTTACTCACGAGAACGGCGGCGGACAACGCTATCTGTCGCAGCGGTCTTCGTGACGGTGTGATAGCGACTCCTGACGGTCGCGCTTTATTTGTACTGTTGCTTGGTTCGCCCGGCTTCCGCCAGGGGCGTCGTCGTCGTCCCGTCTGCACAAGCACTGCGTTGCTAAGGGCCCCGCCTACCCGCGTGTACATGCGTTGAGCCCGGACGAGTAGGTGTGTTTCTGAATTTAGATTGTAAGCTGTATTTTAAGAATAGTGAAAATGATGTTCGCAGGCTTTCACGGCCAGTGTCTGAAGCAGCTTGGCTTCTGGGTTCTACCCGCGTCCTTGGCGAATGATTCACCGACGTTTCGGTCGACATTGCAGTCGCCATCATCAGGGAGCAGTTACATACTGTAGGTTCTTACGAGTTATCCTGCCTTTACATACTCTCGCCTGAGGGGAAGGTGCTTCCTGATTGGCTGAAGAAAGAAGAATGGAAGAAAGGAAGGCTCTGATTGGCCCATAGCTGCAGCCAATCAGGGAGCACCATCCCCTCAGGCGAGAGTATATAAAGGGCAGGATAACTTGTAAGAACCTACAGTAGGTAACTGCTCCCTGATGATGGCGACTGCATTGTCGACCGAAACGTCGATGAATTATTCGCCAAGGACGCGGCAACAACCCAGATGCCAAGCTACTTCAATAGTGAAAATGTCTAAAAAAAAAAAAAACGTGTTTTCAGAATAATTTTTAGGCAAGGTACCCGGCACAGATTCTTGAAACCGCCCCAGAGACTTGCTTTACACATTTTTCTTCATTTATCCGCCATAAAATTTTATTTTTACCACTGAAAATTTAATATTTGCTCTATGCACGACAAGCAGTTGGCGCGCCAGTCCACAGACCTGCGCTTAGAGGCGATACTTCAGTTAGAATCACCAGAGAGCTTTGCACTTATAACCCCGCCTCACTAACACAAATACACTCCTGACTAGCCGGGCCTTTAAATCTTCTTAAACCTGAACGAGAAACACTAGGCACTTTTATTTACCAGCGCTCGCGCGTTATTAGGTTTCTGACGCACTGTCGTTGGGCCATGCCAGATGAGATATGTAAAAAAAAAAAAAAAATTGGTTGTCTGTAAAGTCGGTTTACGGACGATAGTTTAACGTGACAACGTCATAACAAAACATTGATGAAAAGATTGCATACTTTTATAAATAAAATTGAACCATTTTTATTGAATTATCACTATTTTGTATGGATACAAAGAAGAAGTGAAATGAAATCTACAATTTAATTGATAAATTTACTTTTATTTGCACTCATTAATTCAAATATGTTTATTACTTTAACGAACAGATTATTTTAAATATAACGTTTATACATGTTTGCTATTTTACTTCTTCCAATCTGTGTTATTCTGTTAAGGATAGGACGATGATAGGAAAAGTAGGAAACGAATGGGAGTGTTTCAAGTTTAATGTGCCTCGAAAAAGTCAAATCGATGGTTGTTCCAATCGAGTGGAAGAGAGATAGATGCGGCGCAAGCGTAGAATGAGCGTAACGGGACAATGAGTCATCCTTTTTCGTGCGTGCAGCCGGCGTTCATAGATTTATTCGACGTTGTCACGTCAAAAAAGATATTTTAAGAGGGTGTAGTAGACACCGAAAATACGTCTCTAACCGAAAATTTGTCTATTATTATAATTATTATTATTTGTTTTGACAACTGTCCATCACAAAAACAGACAGTATACAAATATAAATTTTCTAAGGCTAAAATAGTGACAATCAAGCAATTTTTTTGTTTTTTTACTTTTGTGACGCAATTTCTGGACTCCTGCTATAGTTATAATTTTCTTATTACTCTACCTTATGTCTCGTTAGCATGTTTATGACACATTTGACCTGTAAGCACGCGCGAGAAAGGAAAACTGTTACATTAATATAGTGAAATGTTTCTGGCATGAAAAACCGCATTACAAGGTACATAAACTTATATAAACCGACTAGCTAATGAATCGTGTATTCGCTCGCACTATTGAAAGATATTTGCTGATATTTGAACGTTCAAAGAAAGGTATGTTATTAGTACCAAAAGTTTTCACTTAAAAAATAGAAACAAAAAATATCAGGTGCATATAAGTTTTAATTAAAAAAAACTTAACTATTTAAGATTGATACTTTATAAAAGGGTAATTCGTAAGACTGTTTAATTTTTAGTATAGATTAGTAATGTCGATATTATAACTTCCGTTTCAGTGAATTAAATTATATATTTTTTCTTTCCACCTTTTCATTTAATTAAATTGCCATTTGAAACTTTTAAACACATGCCTAATTCATTTTAATTAAATTCATACCATCGTTTACCCTTAAACGTTCATTAATTTTTGGTTGTTATCATGCTCAGAATAATTAAAAACCTTCATTATACTACAAATATTACAATATGTTAGGAACTTATTAATAAATAGCAATTTTTATTTTAAATGTAAAATACAGGATTCACTATATCTAATTTATTAGTTAATTAGTAATTATGCTTTGTATTATTAAAAAAAATCTTACACTTTTCACCACTCATTGATTTAACTAACTACAGGGATGCCAAATAGTTCCAGTCTTAAACTACTTCATTAGTTTTGGAACTAAGTTTTTTATAAATGAAAACATTTCCACTTTTCACCCTCTTAAAGGACAAATTTCGATAAATGGATAACAAAATACATTATACATTACGCAATTGTAATTGCATGTTGTTTTTTCTTCTTAGTTTCTTACCTCTAGTTATAATAGATTAGAAAGCATGAATTTTTCTTTTGAAAACCATACAAATTCCTTTTTACACAATTAGGTATGGAAAATTGCAGTTTTCAGTTTTGGTATGGTTACTATTGATAACCAAAATCATTTTCTTGTACATGATTAGCTACGGAGACATTAATTGTTTAAAATCATATTGACCCTTTTAAACCCAATTATTAATTATAAACTGTATTTATATACAGCCCAGTTTTAAAGTTACATGAATAAGCTGTTATAACTGCAAAATAGTGTTCGCAGCTATACTGGGCTCGGATCCTTCCCGGGCATTTATGCTCTGTGTTATCCCACTACCTGCAATAGTTAAAGTTATTTGAAAAAGATTCTCTGAATAGCTTTCCAGTATAAAATACGCACACAATAAGCAAGATATAACAAAATAAAGTCCCGTTTTTGAATTTTCGATCGTCTATTCCATGGTTAAAAAATATGTTTGAATGAATCATAAACTAAAATATAAAATCGTGCGCCAATTTTCTTTATAAATTCTCATTATAATCTTAAAGAAAAGTATTTTATACATCCAAAAATAAACATAGCCATGTGTTGCTCAAAACACAATACCATTCTTGTAGTATTACAAACTATTTCTTGGCAACTGGTGTGTAAAGAATTTTTCAGAAATTATTTTCTTGTGTATGGTCTGTCTCGTGTGATACGTCAACAATTTTGAAAATTTTCAGATGTAGTAACGATGGTGGCAATTTTACACATTTCACTTGTACAGCAACCCATGGTGGTTTTAGCAAACACCGACCAACAAATGCAATTGTTAACTAACGCTGCCGGATGAACAAACAGGGCTAGAAGGATACGCTCATCGTCGGTGCCCTTTCTGAGGTGTGTCAAATCTCATAGAAGTTTCGCGACGTTGACTATGCAAGTTTGACGCCGGTGTGTGTTCATTGATCTCTCTTGCCAGAATCTTCTGGAACGTCTTAGGGGGGCAGTTGCGCAATCATCGCTAATCTGAAAAATTCGTCTGTTTTTCGGTGCCAAGCGGTGAGAGGCGACCAGGTCGGTCAGGACTCAAAGTTCACCCGCGGCTGACATCTTTTTAAAAAATCTGTTTTGAACTTCTGAACTCGAGCCAAGGACAGCGTGGCGTGGTGCTTTAAAATGAGTTCAAACGCCAGATATTGGTTTCCCGCGATCTCCCGAAATAATTAAGGGCTAATTAATGCCGGTTCTTGTTTCGGTGTCCCTGCCCGCTACCGTCTTGCGCATGGGAGAAAAATAAACGTGTGCTCAGAGTCCACACGTAACAGAAATGAAACTTCTTGCTTATTATATTATTAGTTATAGGTAGAGACCTGTAAAATTCGCGATTTCAAATCCCTAAAGGATAGACTCCATGATCCTCTATGCACTCGTGAAAATTACATCTGCTGATTGGTTACCGACTCGTAACACCTGTTGACTGGAATGATCGTGATTCGCTAATTCTTTCGTTAAAGATTTTTCATTGGCCCAGAGTCCTTCAGATAAACTGTGGCCCAATCACTGAAGCAAAATAAAGTCAAAAGTATTTGGACTCTATCCTATCGCGAAATGAATCCACGAATTTTACAGGTCTCTAGTTATAGGAAACATAACTTTCTTTGGCTAAGGTCTCAGATCAAAAAATAGTTTATACAAGTGTGCGAGTGCTAAATGTATTTTTACGCAGGTATGCAAGTGTTCAGGTGTAAAGTATGAGATGATTTAAATGTGTAATCATGCAAGTGTACAGGTATGCAAGTATGAAAGTATGCAAGTGTGCAATTTTGCAAGTGTGCAAACGTACAACTGTGCAATTATGATGTGTACGCTGTCTCCCCTGCCGTCTTAACCACCGGTTCCCTCACCCCTCATTCGATCGTAATTTTTCGTAACGCTCGAAAATAGTAGAGCTCTCAGCAAAGAAGTTTCACTTCACAAGTCTGTACTTTTACAAAATATTCCGTCAGAAAACAGTTCCCAAAAATAGTTTGTAACACAACAAGAAATATATTGTATCTTTCTACAACACAGATCTATGGTTTATGTCTGCGTGTATGAAATACATTTTTCGAGATAATATTAAGTATAACTTTTCAATTTATAATTTTATACTTTAACTGATGTTCATGAAAGCATAAATTTCCAAACCATGGTAAAGATAATAGAATATTCAATAGTTGGATTTTGTTTTGTTTAACTAAGTTTTTTAATGTACGCTGTTAATACTGGAAAGCCATTCAGGGAACGGTTTACAAATAACTTTAACTATAGGAGGAACTGGGACAACACAAATCATAAGTACATGGGTAAGAATCCAAAACCAGAATTACTGCGAATGATAGTTTGTAGTGATACGGGATTTAATATAAATGTACAAATTTACAAATTTGTTTAATTTTATATGGATATTTCGGTACCATTTACAAAATAATGTTATACAGAGTGTTTCCACATTTTAAAACATAGGTGTTGATCTAATGGCAAGAGAGTAACAAACCACTTAAAAAGTAAATTAACAGGTAAGAATGGTCGACAAACTGATAATTATATTTGAGAACACCAATCTTAATAGCTAATATCGATAATATTTATCATTGAAGCAGTATATTTTTTACTCTTTCGCGGTAGTGACATTACATTTGGCGATATCAAAGCGAGATATATAGCGGACAGGACTATCATACTGTAAAGAACATAAACGTACTGTAAAGTTTTTTTGTTTCTTCTAATAATTTTCTATATTATGAAAAAAAATATTTAATTTTTGTTTATTAATATCTGTGCATTGAATTGAATATGGAATGAAGAATTAAGAAGAAAAAATATTGAAAAAAAAGGGAGCGAATCGTCCAATACTCGCCAGTCATGTGTAAATATCAAACATTTGTAACGAGCAAATTATCTTAAAATAAGAAACATGGACACGAAATTTAACGCTGAATTCTTCAAAATAATGACGAGCGTGATAAATCTACGAAAACATTTTTTTTTTTGGAAAACTAGTTATGGTTTTTCCCCCTGTCAAACCGTAACTATAAATTTATATTTTTAAGTAAGATACTATTGATTTTTCAGGCCTATCTGAAAAAAAAAGGTAATACCAAACGCGTCGCACGTAAATGTCTCTCAACGCTTAACCTGTGACGTTTTCCCCTGTACCCCTGCTGCATATTAAGTTTACACTTCTGTACGCGTTTTCAGGGTGAATTTTAGTATTCACAAGAAATGAAATGAAATAATCCCGCATTACATAATGAAAATTTAACAGGTTGAAATTCCAATGAACATTCGTGCAGAAAAGACTATAGCCACGAGCCTAAGTCATCAAGATGGCGGACCCACGTGTATCAACATGCACCCGTGCATGTTTCACGAACATCCGGAGACGTACTAAGCGTATTAGTGTGTGTCACAACACGATATAAAAACAACTTTTAAAATAGTATAATTTATTAGCCAGGTAAAATCTGTCGGAACAAACTAGGCGTCAAAGATATTTAACAGGTAGTTGGTTCTCCAAAGCATAAATAATGTGGAGCTATCGTTTAGGCATCTTTCAAACTAAAAGTGCCAATCAAATAGACAAAATAAAAACAAAATTAACCTGAAATATTTTAAAATACATATTGGAAGTATATGTATATTTTTTTTGTTGTTGCTTAAACCACAGAAGTCAGTCTGTAAATACTTCTCTACAAACCAACCTTCATTTTTTTCAGCTAATTCCACAGTTAAGACTGAAAAGTAATAATTCCATCAAAAAATTATTTTATTCAACATGGAGTCGAATATATGTAGGCTAACAGTTTTTGGTTTTTCGACAGTATGATGAACGCTGTGCTATCTCTACATTCCAAAGTTGACTAAGGGTTGTCAAAATTGTAATGCCAGCATTTTAACGCATACTTTATGATGTTAATATTACTTTTTATTATCATAAATTATAACATAAATTATTAAGGGATAATAGTATAAATATGAAGTTTAATTTGGCACCCAAAAACCTTAATATATTCCCCGAAGTTCGCGAAAGTTAATTTTTACTGATGATTCAAGCAGGTCCGCAAATTTTTCAGTATTTCTGAGACTTCCACAGTTGGCAGCACCGTGTTTACACAAATTTTTCCAATCAACTTCACTTTCATTTACGAAATTTCTCCTACTAAATACCGTATACCGGCAAATTATATTCACTCCCGTTTATTTCCAAGATTATCCTTGTACGTTTAATTGTAACTATTACCTGATGGGGGCATACACCATTTTATACATTTGATACGACGCAGTTCACCATATTGTAACTTCTGTTTCACATAATTTTTTATATATTATTACTATTGTAAATATGTTTAGCTTTTGAAACCGATTATTTTGGCATTGTAAGACACAATCATGATAATATTTGTTAGTAAAAATACCGAAAACAAATGAAATATGACTGAGCTTCTAAATTATGAATTTTTTATTTTGAGTCGATAAACATTAAAACTTAAATCACATTTAATTAAAACTATTTTAGTAAATAAAAAAATTATATATTAATTAAAATTATTAATTGAACGTGAGTTTCCAGAAATGAAAAGTGTTTGCGTATTAAAATGATAGGTTGTATTTGAGACGTATACTATAAATTTTGTTGGTATGGACACTCATTATTTGTTGGTGAAGTGATCACTTTTGTGGTAGTATTTATTGTTAAAATTAGGAAGAAAAATTTTCCTGAGAAAAAAATTAAAGTAAATAAAAAATAATAAAATAATATTATTTCCTTTAAAACGTTTACTTGCAGAAACTTTGTCTCTATCTAACTAATAACCACGGCTTCGCTTTGACAACTTCAATCTACTGCTGATATTGCACCATTCTAAGAAAATTGTTCGATAAAAACAAAACTTTTTCAAAAGAGAAAGGCGAGATAGTACACCAGCTTGTTTGAAAGATTTCATTAATAACAAAAATGCTTAAGGTTAAAAATTTTAATGTTGTATTGAGTAAGTGTGTTTAATACTTACCTAAGAATAATTATTCTGATTTATAACTCTTGCTTTAAGGTGTTCGGAGATATATTTTACCCTAGTGAAATCACACTTACCTCATTTATATTTTATGAGTTTTTTTAGTTAGTAAAATACGTGCATTAAAATTTTTAATTTAGATATTGTCATCTTTTAAAATTCCACTTTAATTTAACTTGTTAGTGTGCAAAGAATAGTAAAAATTATTTCTCCCCTGTTCTACCTCAACACAGATACTTACAGGTAAATTATTTGAGTTTTTTTTTAAAGAATAATAAATTTATTTTAAATGTATATCACAGGTATGTATAAGAAAATTACTACCGTAAATATGAAGATATTAAGAATTACACTAAGTATTATTGAAACAAAACTACGAAATATTAACTTTCTTGCTTCATTAGCTCGTGGATGTAACTTAATATTCATAGTAAATAAAAACTAAATATATTTATACCCCTTTGCGGTTATTTTTCGAAAAAAAAAAAAAAATAGTGGTAGTGAAGTGTTATGTTACTTATTATAAAACTGATACTTGCTTAGTTTCTTACTTCTCTCTTAGTTCTATTTGGATGCATTATATTTTACTGTAAAACCTAACATACCTTTGGTTCACCCTTTTTGCAGTTGAATCTCAATAAAATTTACAAATAAGCAGAGTATAATTTTCTATATAATATTTTGTCATCAGCTTCTTAACTCTCGCTTCATTTTCTTCTTACATATGTGTCCTTTGAAAAATAAATATAATTACTAACTCGATATGCATGTTTTTTTTAGTCTGAGTTTGTTACCTCTATTTCTTGTATATTCGGAAGTATGAATTGTCTTCTTAAAAACAAACCTACTCCGTTTACATCTCTTAGGAGTGGAATATAGTGATATGGTAAAGAAGAATGTTTGGTTTTACTATGTTTATTATTCTTATAAAATATTTTCTGCATTTTTGTTTTGTTTTCAGAAATGCGAATTTTAAAATAAAATAACTTACACTTTTTTCACCCTCATTCAATGTCAAAATTCGACGAAAGTTAACAAAATACAATAAATAATACTATATGCATGTTGTTCGACCTTATTTTCTTAGGAATTCTTTCTTGTGTTTACGGGAGTATGCATCTTTCTTCTTAAAACCACGCCTACCACTTTTATAACTTGAGGAATTTGGAAATTACATTTAGCCTAGGTAACCAAAAGTATTACTTAGAGAAAAAAATTCATCAAACCCGTTTAGTAGCATTTGAGTGTTGCCGGAACAAACAAACGATCAAACTGAAACAAATTAGAAATAAACAAAATTTTTGTGTTCTTAATATTGCAAATAGCAGTTTTCAATAGTTTTTTGATGCGCAAACATTTTAACACTCCGTATACGGAATTTGGTAGTAGAATTTTCATGAAAATGGAACGGAAGTCGATGAACGGAAATGTGTCACCAAAATGGCGGACCCACGTGTAGCAAAATAAACCCGTATATAGTCAATTTCGTAAACATCAGGAGACATACCACAAGCATTAGTGTGTCAAATGAAACTTTATGGTATGAAACTACCCTGAAATATATTTGGTAAACTTTAATAGCCATAGTAAAAAGAAATTACAATATTTAAAACACCTAAAAATATGGCATTACAATAATTATAATACCTATATATTCTCGTTGCAATATGCCAATAAGCTTATAAGCACAGCGGTATAGTGGCCTGTTTTTTTATTCACTATGATTAATATATTACCAATTGTAAATTTGGGAAAAAGAGCACAATGTGCTGGAGTGTCTTTTCTGTATCATGTCAAAGCAGTGGCGTAGCCAGGATCTGAGAATGGGGGGGGGGGTGGTGTTAAGAAGCATGCCCGACCCCCTAATTAAAGCGGGGGGTACGGGGGTCTCCCCCCCCAAAAAAAAAATTAGATTTTAATATGTAAAATAGTGCTATTTTAACAGTTTTCGGTAATTAACTTTAAATATTGTAATGGTAAAAATATTAATTTTTTAATAAATTTTTTTTTGAGTCCACTCAAAATCATAAATCATGCTCGAAGATCAACAATACAAACAAAAGAATAATAAGGGTTGGGTTTCGGCAGAACTGGCCTATTCCTGTAAACAATTAGCTTTATCTTGAGAGTTACACGACACCATGTCGTCGTCTCAATTCTATACACACACAGCGATCCTTACACTTTTGGAAGCCCAGTCACCACCTGCTTATAATTACCGCGCTAGTTAAATACAACAGGTGTAAGATATTTGAAAGCTTGGGACCCGTCACGGCGTCACAACCTCATAGCTTCTGCTCGCGACAGGGGTAGGGGAAGGGAAGGAGAATCGGTAGGGCTCGCTTACTCTTCCCCTCCAGTGCAGTGGCCGGTGATAGCAGTAAGACACCCAGGCTTTTAGCTAACCTGCTTTCAGATAAGAAAAACAAATTGGGTCTAAAAAGGGCAATGTATAGTGTACTTATGAGTTAATAAACCTCATTAATTATAATTGGTTAATTTCAAAGAACGTTGTACATAATACGTCTCTCAGATATTTGATAACATTTTTAATAACATAATTATATAATAATAGTTTGTAATAGTAATGTTCAATAAGCTCAATAATGTTAAGTTTTGTTTGTAGGAAGTAGTATTCACAGACGGATTTCAGTCGTTTAGCAAAACAAATATACAAATATATACGTAATGTTAATATTTTTTTTTAAATGTTTTAGGTTAATATTTTAGTAATGTCATAGAAGAACTTCTAGTGATTTTTTAGTATCAACTATTTAGTGAATTAAAAAAAAAGTGGACTATATTTTAATAAAAATTCCTTGTCAGAATAATGGTCAATGTGGCGGTTTAGTATTTTCCCAAGTTTTTTTAAAGAAGCTGTGCTGGTATTTTTTTTCCTAACCTAACTAAAAACTAAGTGTGTTTGGTAGGGTTCCGGGTTAGGGAGGGAGACTAAGTGCGTCTTAGGCCGAAGCCTAAACGCTCTAATCATGCAGGTTATGAACCATGCAGGAGAGGTAGCATGCATCATGTGCTAGGAGGAGGATTGGCCAGCCATGACTAACTCGCCTCACTGACTATCCTAGACTAAAACTAGATAAGATGGGCCCAGGTATAACCTGTATAGACACAGGTAAAACCCTGGACACATGCGGGGGTGCAAAGATCATGCATTATGCGTGCAGGTTGTTTACGGGAAACAGAAGGATGGATCTGGATGAAGAGTTGGAAAGAGTAGAAAAGAGTCTACCATGCGGGGGTTTTGGGTGGGGGGGGGGGAGGGGGGTTGGACACTGCTGTCCGCATTGGTTTGGGAGGCACTGGTTGTTTTGGGGGCGACTTAATTCGTTTCCCGCCGGGCTGCCAGCCAGACCAGTGCTGCTATCTGTGCTTCATTGTTGGTGGTAAGAAACGTTTACGGTTCAGGCAGCGAATTCTAGCGGCGGCCGCAGAAACTAAGAGCGTGATTCGCTTCTCGTAATTTTGGTATATACTCGCAAAGCGAAAATTCATTGATATTTATTACTCTCTGCATTATTGAAAAGAATAATGTGTTAATTTTCGTGGCCGTATTTCGAATTATAAGTCTATTTGCAACATGAAAAAAATGCGAAAACGTCAATTTGCTCGTTCCCGGGTTAGGAGTTCATATTATCACTAACGTGTACTGAAAGATTCGCTCACATGTGTTTGTTTAGTTAATTCAAGGAAGATAATTTTCAACCAGGAAAGTTTTATAATGTCTTAAGTAGTATATTTGAAGGCGCCACCAAGAAAAAATAATAAAAATTAAACAAAAAAAATTAAATGCCGGAAAAGACGAAACAAATCGATGCTTATTTCTTTTGACGTTGGAGTTTTAAGAAACACTAATAACTTTAGTTATACGTACCACATAGCAAGTTATGGGAACGTAAGAGTTCCTGGTATCGCTGTCACACGCTCCCGGCCGAGCATATGAGGAAACGTCGGTTAGTTATACGTAACATAGTTTACGGTTAAGGGTCACACAAAAAGAACGGTTGATAAATGATTATGTTAATATAAATTTAGTGTATCGTCTTCTTAAAAAAATGAATTAATATCGACGGATACATAAAACGCGATAAAAATAAAATATATTTATGATCTGAGCATCCCTTGAAGAATCGTATGAAATTACATACGTACACAACTATACTACATTTGAAATCTTCTTTCGGTGTCAACGACAGGCTTTATGCTAAGGATCGTGGGGTTAGGGATTCACCATTTCGGATTTTTGAAACAGAATTGATAGCTTTCCCTTAAAAATAGCTTCAATTTTAATCAGATTTAATTATAATTACTCTCTTCATTAAAATATTTCTTATTTGTGCGAACATTTTCCCGTGTCATTCTACTCACACAAATTATTTACTTTTTTATTGTTTGGAAAGAGGTTCTAATTACGCAAAAAAAAAATATTTTAAAAAATTAATTCAAGCCCCGTGTTTATATTCAACTACGTTCTTTAAGAGTGAGCGTTAGTTAATTTTTTTTTGCTGCAGATTGGAATGAAATTTTGTCAAAAGTTTTATTCAGCTACTGTTGTTGTCTGTACGTAGTTTCGAAATTTTTCATAACATTTTTATTGAGATATTAAAACTTAAGTTTTAATAATTTAAAGCAGTTTTATACAGAATTTTAAAAAGCCTCGTGTCTGACGCGTTAACTATATATGCATGTAATCTTCTTGTATACTAAAATCAAATTTCGTTTTAATAGGTGCAATAATTCTATCATAAAATAATTAAATTATAAATCTCTGTATAATGTAGAAGTGCAGTCTTTTATGAAATCGTCTCTTACACGTTACTAACATATTGTAGAGAGATGGGGTGAGGCCCTTATAGAGACAAAGCACCATGGATATTTGTTAAGGCTAAAATATGTCAGAGCTGTTCAATGGCATCAGGCACAAACAGTCTGTTTGTGCACGATGGCGGGAACAGATGCGAGTTCCCGAAACATCGCAACTACTGTCATTGAAAAACTTCTGTGTTCGTTAGTGCTGTCGTCGTTGTGTTGTTCATAGCATTTTTTATTTTCATCGTTGTGTTTATGTGTTTGCTGTGTTGTCCAGATTTTCTGTCTGCCTGCATCCGATCTGTCTCACTGTATGTCCACTGTGTTCGTCTGTGTTTAATACATTATTTTTCTTGACTAAGTTTCTTTCACGGCATTCTTGTGCTTTCTAGTTTTTTTGAGGTTAAATATATTTTATATGATGTTTTCGTTGTATTGTCCATATTGAATTTTATTTTCCTTGCTGGTTCAGACTGTGTTCGAATACATCTGACTTGGTCTTGTTTTTCTTTGGAAATTATATTTCTGTTTTTAATATTTTATTTATTTATTTGATTTTCTGAGTTTTTTACATGACTAACAGTTCAAAACTGCATTGGCGTATGTACAAATTACTTCACTAAATCAAAATTCCCCATTGCATCAAACATTCAAAGAACGTATAACAACCATGTGTATACAAACGAGGCTATGACTGTGTTCGTACAAATTTGCGCTCTGGAAAATATTGTTCCAATCGGACCCAAGTTTTAGACAATGTATATAGGTGAATATCGTATTGTTGTTTAATAAACGTTGCTATCACGCTCGCGTCCGTAATTTTTGGAAAGAATTGTTTATTTCCACGTAATGAAGCCAGCTTTTGATGGCATAATTACATCCGGGAACAACCGATTTGTTTAAAGTATTATAAATCTTAGTGTGAATACTAGGTTCGCCCACGCTTTGTTATAATAAGTCCTATAGCATCAATCATACAATTCCGTATTCCTGTAGCTGTCTCGCCAGATGCGCAAAACTGGAATGAGTTTTCAAGAAATGATATAAACACTGAACATTTTTGAAAAGCAGCATAATTATAAATCGGCCCCTTTGCATTACAGTTATTATATTGAGGAAAATACATTTTTTGGGAACATATTTTTTTTTTTAGCACTAATAAACAGTTCAGTGACTGAGTAAATATTATCATATGATCAACAGAGTACCAAGCTGCTAAGTTGGTCGATATTGTACTATTAGCCGCACCTCGAAGCTTAGTCATGTCCCGATTAATCATTTCTTGTTATTTGGATTGTGTTTGATGCAGTGTTTACCATTTCCTTGCCTTGAACTTATACTTGCAATATTGCATTTATTCGCTGTCACAATAAAATAATTCACCTCCCTTCAATAAGTTGACAAAAAGAGATTTAAATATATATGCAGAACTCATAGTCTACTTGACAAATCACTTGCAACACTGACTGCAAAGGATGCTTTCATAGTTCTGTCTGGCCGTTCATTAATATGATAACGGTAGTGTGCAAATTAAAACAGACCGAGATGTCTGACTAAATGTAAGTCTGCAAAGTACTGTATTGTAAATTAAAACTTTTCAGAAACAAGCATTTAAAAGCATCATGGAGAGTTACGTAACGGAAGTTAAAGACAAAAGTTCTTAAAATGCTTGCTTACCAATGTTATTTCAATTCAAAAAAGCTAGCGTTCCAAAAGTTCTTATATTTTTTAATCTTCGTGACATGATAAAGTTATATTATTACAATGCTGTTTACGTAATTTATTAAAGTTAAAGTTGTTAAGCTTACTACTCTTTGGCCAGAAATTGTAATCTCCATCATCAGGGTAACAGCCATGGTACAAAGAGTGGGTAGGTATACTGTGTAGGTCAGTGGTGAGGGCATATAGTTGAATACGTAACAATCTAGAGCCACTACGCTGCCAGGAACATGGCAGATTAGATTTTGTCCGTTATCACTCCTCGTTAATATGCCGTACTGCACGCGCTAGCAACTGACGATCAAAAATAGCGGACGCGCATACACACTCCTTGCGCCTTACACATCCCAGCTACGTCGCAGGACGAGATCGCTCCCCCTTCCCCCCTTCCTGTTTTTCTCTTCGTAACGGCCCATCCCAACCCCAACCTCTCTAGCCAGACTCAGTGGTGGCAGCTAATCCTTCTTGATTGACAGCAGCTACCCAGCTACAACAATGCGCTCTATGAGGATATGCTTGAACTTATTTCGAAGCTTCTACGTGACCTCTGTGGCTCCTCCTCGATTTTGTCATTTCCTTCTTCCGTCTCCGGTCTGTCTCTCACTCTTAAATAGGATTCCTGCACTGAATTTGAAACCCCGATTACGTTTTAACCTAAACACAAAAAAAAAATTATCTAACAGATAATAATTTTTTTTTTTTTTTTTTTCCCACTTCTTTAAGGGCAAATTACAATGTTTGTAAATTACTCTTGATGGCTGCAACAAGGCATGGGTCAACAAGTCACGCCATTATTTAAACGATCAGGGCATTAACCCAGGTGTCAAGCAGGCGTATCTCTGAACAAGAAACCCAGTGATAGTTTTTTAACATTAATCATTAGACAAAAAATAAAAGTTACACAAACCAATTTTATTAAATGAAATTAGTTCGCAAAGAACCTTGGCTTGCGTTCAAACTTGGTTTAATTTTTTTTAAAGGATAATTATTTTTATTTTAAGAAAATTGACTGTAGAGAGAAATGTTAGATTATACGGACGTTTCCTTTATTATGAATTATAGTTTCGAAGACATATATGATTATAAATTAAAAAAAATTTAAAGTTTTAATGAAATAAGTACCTTAGTTTGGCACACATTTATCGACGAATCGATAAGCCGTTACTCACCCACAAAAATAATAATAAAAACAATGTCATGGATGGTAGCGGAAAGAGTTAATTAACAGCAAAGCTCGCTGGACGCAGGCCAGCATCTCTTGACCCGCCGAGCTGAGGTCGTGGAGATAGCTACGTGCCAAACAGCCCGGGTCACAAAACCCCGCAGAGGCCAGCGAGTGTCTCACGTAGAGTCTGTGTCACGAGTAGAGGCCCAGAAATGGGAAACCTTCTTTTCACAGACGAGAGAGCCAAACGCTCGATAATGCATCTTCGGGTTGTTTTTTTTTTTTTTGTTCATTGTAAATAAATATGGCGGTGTTGATAAAAGGATACTAATGGTCAATTAGGTAAGTTTAGCTACATTATAAATATTTTAAAACATTGTGGACGGTTGATTTGGTTAGGATAGCTACTTTAAGATACGGGAAAAAAAAACATGAACTTCGGGGAACTTCGGGTTTTGGATCTCTCGTCTGTGAAAAGAAGTCTTCCCCCCAGAAATGTCGCAGATTCGTTTTGGTTTCAGCGTCGGACTAAAATAACACAGAGCTGTGAATACTTGACCTGGATTGCTCAATTCAATTCAAGAGATTTTATTTGCATGTAGAGTACACTTTACACGGTTTTGGTACAATACATATTGACACGCCAGTACTCTGTGCTCTTGTGTAAAAATTCACATTTGTTAGATTAAAGTCTTAAAAATGTATAGAAAACAATAATAATATCATTTTTAGAAGGAAAATTTTAAAAATCTTCTCAAGAACCCTCTCTTTCTTTGGAGTTCATCGTTGTGGTTCGGCCTCTCTACTGCTTGCTGGTAGTGGAATGGTCCACAGTCGTAGAAAAGAGTGTCAATACAATCGAGATACAATCGCCAAACCGATTCTTAGGTATTATAAAATGTTTGCAGCCTCCCTTACGACCGGAATAATCCGCGGAATTTCGGGTCTCTAGTCAAGTAACAAGAAAACGTGCACTTATTTTGAGATCGGTCAAATTTGATACCAAGTTAAATGACACATTATAATTTTTTTTTTTTCAAAATACAAATCAATAGTTAACATTCTTTAAAAAGAATTTTAAAAACAATCAAGAAAAACATAATATAGAAAATATATATTTAACATATAATTCCGTCATCCGAATCCCAATAATCCTATTAATGTTATTTAAGAATTGCGAACTATTAACGTATTCACTTACGCCAATTTAGGGATACAACGTCTAATAAAACGATGAACGCCGGATGCACGCACGAAAAAGTGTCCCGTTACGCACATTTTCCCGTTTCGCTGTGTTCCGTTACGGTCATTTTATATTGCTCTTTGCTAACCTGAACCTCCTAGTATTGCGACCGAGTCCGTGGCGTAATTCTGTTTTCATGCATTCCAATGTAACATTTTCATTGCTCTTTGCTAACCCGTTCCTCCTAGCCTTTCTGCAGAGTCCGTGGCGCAAATATATTATTTTTGAGGATACACATCGTTTGCCCTACAGGCGTTTGCCCTAAACGTAGGGCAAATGCCTGTAGGGCAAACGACTTTAGGGCAAATGAGTGCAAACAACTGTAGGGCAAACGCCGAAAAGCACTTATGTTTTGGATTAACGAAACCACACCAACTTTTAGGGCAGACGCCTGTAGGGCAAATGCCTGTAGGGCAAACGACTGTCGAAAAACTTATTTTAGGGCAAACGCCTTTAGGGCAAATGCCGGAGCTTGGTCCGAATGGGATTATCAAACATTTTGTGCAAACGCCTTTAGGGCAAATGCCTGTGGGGCAAACGCCTGTAGGGCAAATGACTTTAGGTCAAACGCCTGTAGGGCAAATGACTTTAGGGTAAACGAAGTTTAGGTTATTTTGGATGATGTAAATTTTTTCAATTATGTATCGATTCAAACAGTGTTCTTGTAGTTTATATTTCCTCCGCAGTTGGCAGTACCTCAATAAATGCTTTCCCTCTAAATGCAAAGTTTACAAAGCCATCGCTAGATGGCATTTATGTAAGCCTATATCAAGGTTTGGTGGGAATTCATGTGTTATGAACTTCCTAGATTCACCAACAGATGGTTCCCTGCGCTAAGTTCAATGTTATCGAATATTTTTTCTGTAAAATATTTCGGAACATTAAGTGATGTAAGGTCTTCGACCAAAAAAAATCGTATAATAAAAAACAGTATTGGCGATTTAACAAAAATATCGCTGGAAAAAGGTTCAACTTTTTTTCCGGGTCTTTGCTTATTTAAATTTCAGCTGTCAGACGCGCATTACGCTATTATTACTTAAAATATTACGAGCATATAGGTAAATAATGCGAATTCTAGCTGTTAAACATTTTCTTAATTGGCATAATAGTACTAATGCGGTTAAACTCCTACATATTGTTCATTATTCTGGAATGTATACACAACATACAGCTCAAGTACACAATGAAGAAGTATTCCAGTTCGTTTTGTTCTGGGTTTTCCATAATTTGCATTTAGTTTGTAATGTTTGTGTTAGATAACTTTGACGTTCAGTTATAAGAGTTTGCCGATAATAGTCATTGGTTGGCATGATTCTTAAAATAGGCTATATCCGTAATATAATATATATTAAAATATATCCATAATATTTCCCATATTTCCATAATGGATTCCACATATATTCCTAAAGTAAAATAATGAAGATACGTAATGGTATTTCTCAATAATAATAATGTGACTTTAGTCCACCGCACACAGAACGACTTTCCTTGTGGGATTGTATGCATATTTGTTTGTTCCACAATATTCCTTCCTTCTTCCAAAGTGACTTGCAGTGACGCGATGTAATGTTCACATTTACTTAATAGTTCATTTTCAGGAAGATCACACCCTTTTCATCAGTAACTTGCCCTGATGAGGATCCATAGTCAACATTTGGTTTAGTCGATTGGAGTTCACGCCGTTTTAGTTTCAACCGACTATCTCTTTGGTAAGCCAGTTTACGCCGAGTTGTGCCGTGTCGAATCTTTTTACGAATGACTTTCTTGTGTATTCAACCAGGGCTCCTATCTGACATTTTTTGAAAGGACTCTTCTCCCAAGCTAAACCTTTCTTGAATCTTGTCCTGCCATGTAACATTTACGCTGAAAAGAGCCTCGCTGTGTCTATGTGTAGGTAATTTATTATTTTGCGTCCATTAAATTTGGCAACGAGGCTCGTATAGAATTATACTGAATTACTGGTTTTGTTTTCTTTGAGATATCTGTCACAAAAAATTAAAAACCTTTATATATACTTATAAAAATTTTTTATCGCGGTAATAAATAATTTTAGTAATAGTGTCCATGAATAAGAACGAAATAAAAACAAGTGAAACACTGCTTTCTGCGAGTGGGATTTGATGACAATGGATTCAAGCTCAATGCTAAAACGCCCCAGCTCTCAATATTAGGCTGCCGGGTAGGGCCTACATAAGTATCGCAATAAGGCATTCATCACATAGCACATAAATAAAATTTTAAGGAGTGAATTCTTTCAGCAGCATACACGAAAACATCTTTTCCATTACGTAATCGCATATCACTTAAATACGACTGAGAAACCATACAATTACCAAGTTATGTGTACTAAGGTTGTATACAAATTGATGTTTTGTTTTGATTCATAAACCATGTCAAATTATGAAACTAAACTAATAAAAACTACAATTCATTTGTACAATTTCAAAGACGACACGTATACAACATGGCAAACTGTCATTGCAATCTAGAAGTAATAGTCTTTCCAGCACAGCATGTAGGCTACATAGCAATGAGACAAAACAAAAATAACAAATAACGTATTTATTTATTAAACATAGGTGATGGTGAATAGACGTCACTTGCTCCTACTAAGTTATGAATAACATATTTTCCAGTAAATTCTATTTGTTTGTTTTGAAAATATGTTAACTAAAATTGCACTTTTTTTGAGAATATGATGATTCATTAGCATATGAAACAGAGTTATATTTAATGATCTTTCTTTGTGTATTATACTTTTACGTAATTCATTAATGTACATTCCACGACATATCAAAATCGTTCCTAGTTTACACACATACCTATGACATTCATTCAAATATTGTGGCAATATGGATGATATGATTAAATGCATTTTGAAAAGTTGTACATTTCATTGGCTGTCACACATTAAATCAGTCTTTTATTATACTTCACTTTTTCCCATAAAACTTATTAGGGGTTAAGCTATAGATGGTCTGGGTGAATTAGCAAAATATGCACACTCTCGATGGAAGTATTTTCACCGCATTCTACAAACATATTAATAAAACGACAGATTCAGTTGGGTACACGTTATATAAAAATTGAAAATAGGCATGAAGGTCTCGGAGGCTATTTAAACAGTAATTTTAAACCCTGAAAATGTTTTTATAAATGCATATGCATAATCCTCTGCCTTAAATTATTTTAGGGTCATCGTTTTTAGAACGATTTTGAGTGAAAATTCCAGCAGGCAAGAATTATAAATTTTTGTGAGCTCCTTTTGCTAACGCTTGTTTTTATATATAGCAGCAATATTAAATTAAGTTAATTCGTTCGCTAGTTAACAACCCCCCTCCCCTCCATGGAAAATATTACATCATCAACCTCTCTGTTAAAAAATGATTTAAAAAATACAATCCAGTCACAGGGATTGGCGCACCATCTGTTGTAAGGTTCAATTACCAGCTGCATTCTTAGACTTCAACGTTGGGAAATCAAACCGTATGTGCTGCCATCTAATTTGTGAATTTTGTACTTTGTACTAATTTGGAGAATGGTTCCAACATTTGTCAACAGGGGCGACACACGTAAGGACATCTATCTTCGAAAAGGTTCGTAGGGCAAACGCCTGTAGGGTAAACAACTTTAGGGCAAATGCCTTTAGGGCAAACGACTGTAAGGCAAACGCCGGCAAGCATTCAATTTCGGATTATTGAAAATTCGCCTACTTTTAGGTCAAACGCCTGTAGGGCAAACGCCTGTAGGGCACACGACTGTCGAAAAACTTCTTTTAGGACAAACGCCTTTAGGGCAAATGCCGGAGCTTGATCCGAATGTGATTATCAAACACCTGTAGGGAAAATGACTTTAGGACAAACGCCTTTAGGGCAAACGCTTTTAAGGCAAACGCCTGTTTGGAATGAGGAATGCGAGAATATGCTTCGCAAATGCGTTTAGGGAAAACGCCTGTAGGGCAAACGACGCACTTCCATTTTTGACTGCATCTTGGTGTTGGGTGAGCCATTTTCCTTCACATCATCCTTGAAACACTCCCATTCGTTTCCTACTTGTCCTATCATCGTCCTATCCTTAACAGAATAACACAGATTGGAAGAAGTTAAATAGCAAACATGTATAAAAGTTAAAGTTAAAATAATCTCTTCGTTAAAGTAATAAACATATTTGAATTAATGAGTGCAAATAAAAGTAAATTTATAAATTAAATTGTAGATTTCATTTCACTCCATTGTATACATACAAAATAGTAATAATTCAATAGAAATGATTCAATTTTATTCATAAAAGTATGCAATCATTTCATCAATGTTTTTTTTATGACGTCACGTTAAACTATCGTCCGTAAACCGACTTTTCAGACAAAAATTTTTTTTTTTAACTTTGTAAGATATTTATGTTTTACAGATTTCATAGGTCTAAAGTAAAACCACCAACAAAATATAAGGAATGTACGTATACTTTTTCATAACGAAACTTTTCATTGTAAGAATTTCGAAGAAAATCTAAATAAATATGTACATTTGTAATATAATTACTTATGCTACCTTTTAAACTCTCGTTTAAGTGTATTTTAAAATATGTCTTACATAAATAAAATTACGCTTAACTCATTTTCGCTTGATAAGAAAACTTTTTAAACTTTAGTTTTATAAAATGAAATCCTGTATTTTTTTTTCAAATGAAGAATGTGCCATATTAATTATTTATGCTTAAATAATTTCCTACAAAAATTATCTTACATTTTTTTATAAAAGTTTTAGAGCCTATTATTGATTTCATAACTCCTGTCTTAGTGAATATGGTGACATTCGTAAACGAAATATATCAAAACACATCCTGTTTTACCATAAACGTTTTTTATTTCAAAATGTTTTAATAAACTTATATTTATTGAATTTGAATTTATATTGCCCAATGGATAGTCAACTGATTAAGTTGTTTCTAAGAATATATTTCTAAAACAAAACTTATTTGTGATGCAACTACTACTGTGTGTTGTTAGGTCCGAGCTCAAGTTAAATGTTGCTGTGTTGTGTGTGAAAAGACATCTTGGATTATTAGGGAAAATGTCTACAAAATTCCTCAAAAATAATTAAAAATTATTAAAATTAATTCTTAAATAATGCTATACGTATCACATTTCTACTCTTTTATTTTAATTCAACAGCAAAAAGTATAAAAAAGAGCTTATATTTTAAATATTTCCGAAGGTAACGTTTTCGGTGTGATTATATAAAAATACAAAACGTTCCAAATTCAACCCCAAATATGTGCATATGGAGTGATTACGAGTTTAATAAAATGTAAATAATTTTAATGAAATTAAATGTATCAAAATAAAAAATAAAAACATAATATTTTGGCTTGTTCGACAAAGGTAGAAGTTCAAAAGCTGGCTAAAGCTGTATTTGTATTGTATATCATTATTTTTATAATTTATATTATTTTGTAATTTTTTTTTGTTTCTTCAATTTTATTAATATATATTTTTTTGTGATTTGCTGATATCGTTTAAAGAAAATGTACGTTATTTTTCTCCGTGTGCTCTTCATTATTCCTGTCAATATTTTGATGGTATTCTTTACGTGATCATTGTTATTCCTGTCGAGACTTCTGCTAATTTTCTCCGAGGGATTTCTGAAAAATCGATCTCTGAAAGAACCTTTTTTAAAAATGAGTCACGGAATGTTTTTCAGAGTTAAAATTAATTTGAGAATTTCTGACACCAAATTATTAATAAAATTATTTTGTTAGGTAAAATTCAAACAAAAAAATCCATTACTTAGTAAAATAATATGCGTTGAGACAGCTGAGAAGCACTATCACGTAAGACGAACATCCTTCTCCTTGGTGTCTTGCGAAGCCTTCCTTCTCTTGCGGGCGCTAGTGAGCATCCCGCATCCCACATAAAAAAGTAAATAATTTTTTCCTCATCACAACACGTGGCGACATCTGTTGGCAAGAATCGAGACTACTTGCAATAAGTTCTTTTACATGACATAAATTAACTCTCACAGCTAAATGGAGTCAAAGACAGTTAGAGCTTAGTAGTCTCGTAGCCTCGTAGACTTGTACCTCGTATACTTGTAGCCATGTAGTCTCATAACTTTGTAGACTTATAGCCTCGTAAACATGAAGCCTCGTATACTTGTAGCCTAGTAGCCTTGTAGCCTTGTAGCCAGTTGAAGCCTTGTAGCCTTGTAGCCAGTTGAAGCCTTGTAGCCTTGTAGCCAGTTGAAGCCTTGTAGCCTTGTAGTCTTGTAGTCCTGTAGTCTCGTAGCTTCATAACATCGTAGCTTCGTAGAATTGTAGCTTCATAAACCTGTAAACTAGTAGCCTTGTAGCCCCGCAGCCAGTTGAAGCCTCGTAGTCTTGTATTCCTGTAGTCTCGTATATTCATAGCCTTATAGTCTCGTAGCTAAATACAGCTAGGTCAAAGACATCTGGAGCCAAATACAGCTGCTGTCAAATACTGTTGGAGTCAATGACTGTTGGAGCCAACATACATTTTGGAGCCAAATACTTGGGGAGCCATTGACTTTTGGAGCGAAAGACTGTTGGAGCCAAAGACTGTTGGAGCCAATAACTGTTGGAGTCAAAAACTGTTGAAGGCATTATATCCTATCGTAAATTGTCGATCGCATCCTACTGAGTTGAATGTTCGTGAAAATGTACGTCCTTTTCGTTAAATGCACGTAGTCCTACTGATGAGATAGTATCACATAAAGTCGAATTTTTCGTCCAAATATGGTTTCTTTTAGTTAAATGCGTGTCCCGTATGTGTGTTTTGTGTGTTCATTGCGATTACTTTGTGTCCATTGCGTGTACTGTGTGTCCATTGTGTGTGTACTATGTGTCCATTGTAAGTGTACAGTGTGTCCGTTGCGTTTCCAGTTTATACTGTGTGTTCATTGCATGTCAAGTGTATTCATTGCGTGTTAAGTGTGTTCATTGCGCGTCATGTGTGTTCATTGCGTGTTAATTGCATATATTGTGAGTACATTGTGTATGTATAAAATTGAAAAATAAAATTATATTTTGTATTTCAAATGTGATTGTTTTATTTCTCGAATAATTGGCTGACAAAATGGAAAGTAATAATAAAGGCATACCAGCAATAAGGCCAAGTTTGCTAAAAAAAAAAAGCAAATGAAATCAGTTGGAGCCAAATATAGATGGAGCAGTTGAAGCGCTTAGAGCTTTGGAGCACTTGGAGCTTTTGAAGCAATTTGAGCATTGGAGCATTGACTTTTGGAGCCAGTGACTGTTGGAGCCAAAGACTGATCCAAAGACTGTTGGAGACAATGACTTTTGGAGGCAAAGACATTTAGAGCCATTGTATCCTACCGCATCTTGCGACCGATTTATCCTACTGTTGATTCTGGATCGTTATGTCTGTAGTCAGGTTGATCAGCCTCATGGTTCAGAGACATCTTGTCTATAATCCGACATTGTAAATGGCCTGGTCTCGTGGTCTGAAGATACTTGGCCTATACGCCTAACATAGTACAAGACCTAGTTGGAAGGTATTCCAAGTATCGAAAAATTTGACTTCCATGATAGGCATAGTGAAAACCTATTTATTTCGTCGGAAAGGGGTGTTGTTTAGTGTCGGTTTTCGTAGATAGAATGATTAACAAACTCCATCAAAGGTAACGTCAATTAGGGGAGAATTTTCGTGGCACAGAATTGTTTTATTTTTATGATGGCGTTATAATTTTCCACGTAATACTGTTTGTAGAGGACTTAAATCTGTAGGATGCGTATAGTTTCAATTGACATCTTATGCCTATCTGCACGGAACAAGCAAGAAATAAATATGAATAAAAATTATTTAACGTAGTTTTGGTGTTACTGTTATCATCCCGTTTCACAGTTAAAAAAATTGTCTCTGTAATAGGACAGTTTCGAATTTTGGGAACAAACGTAGCCATTGCATGTTCTTATCGCTTTCCCCTTCCTTTTTCGCCGGATGATCGTGATCTGCGTCCATACCGCTAGGTAGAACCGGAAAAAGTCGCGGATTCAATGACCTACAGGATAGACTCCAAGATCCTCTATGCACTCGGGCAAATTAAATCTGCTCATTGGCCACTGACTCGTGACAACTACTAATTTTTATTCGATACTTCTTTCGTTGAGGATTGTTTATTGGCTCTGATTCCTTCAGACAACGTGTGGTCCAATCACTAGGGGCATGCATATTTCGCGAAAAGATTCCGAGACCAGTTGAAAGTTAAAACACTGTAGCATCAGTTGTGTTTCGGGATTGGGTAGTTTCTTTCCAAGTTATGTCGTTCGTTTCATTACCAATCACAGTAATCCAGTGCGGAAGCAAACGCGTCCTGAGTGGCTCGGTCAAATATGGCAACGACTCCTCTTGCAGACGGCCGCCAATCACAAGGAAGAAACAGCTGGTGAGGGTACACATTTTTGCAGTCTATTAGGCGTTCAGATTTTTTTGCGAAAAATGCCTGCCCCTACCAATCACTAGAGACCGGAAAAACTCGCGGATTCATTTCGCGATATGCTAGAATGCAAATAATTTTATTTTTATGCAACTTCTGCCATTGGTTCGCTGTTAACCTGGAGAACTGTGGGCCAATTATAGACCCTCAGTCAAAGCAGTATCAAATCACGAGTTTCCCAATTGAGACGCCTCACAAGTCAGCAGCCAATGAACAGGCGACGATTGCCCGAGTGTTCACAGGATCGTGGAGTCTAGCCTGGAGGTCATTGAACCCGCGAATTTTTCCAGTCCCTACCAATCACTGAAGCAGCAAAAGATTAAACACATTTGGGTTCTAGCCTATCATGAAATGAAACCGCGAATTTGTCCGGTCTCTACTGCTAGGTCGCTGCCAAGGAGGTTGTTATGTCACTGGGATTTGGCTAACCTTATAGCGGTCGTCAGCTGCTATCTCGGTGACCTCAGCATGGCCTGGCATGTGGGTACTGGACAGACCGAGCGAGCTTTGAACTTGTTTTTAAATCTTTCCATTGTGATATTTCTCCCCCCCCCCCCCACCACTTTTCTTTCGCGTATCTTTAATGGCTCTCACATGTTGAAGGATTGATACACACGTATCATCTTTGAAAGATTTGTGCAATGGGAATGCATGACTTGATGTACATAAGCTTTTGGACATACGCCATTGCTAAGCTATGGCGTAGCTAGCAATGGCGTATGTCCAAAAGCTTACATAAAGTGATACACGCGGTTTTACTGGAAACTTCCGATGACATACAAAAGCATTATTTTGTCGCTTATTATGTGTAATAAAAGTTGCATTAGTATTATTGCAATTTTTGATACGATAAAATGAAAACATACAGAATTAATCGACAATTTGTCACAGTCGTCATAATCGAATGACAAAAAAAAATCAAACTTTTTTTTTGTCTCATAAATTTTCTTAAACCAAACCTTTTTTTCCCGTAAAATACAATTACCATGTAATGTTTGATCAATAAAATTAAAAACAAGCCTAGGTGTTTATGAGTATATTTTTAAAATAAAAATAAATAATTTTACTTGCGTAACACATACGTTAAATATAGATAAGTATGTTTTATATTTCTACATTTATTTAAGTTTAAATAGATTTTTCAAAAATGGATAAAAAAATATTTTGGTTGTTAATTTTTAGTCGAAGTATTTCAAAGTAAAAGTTTCGAGATACAGACTGGAATACTTAAATTTTGCTTTTTTATTTAATGTAATTTTTTGATATTTTTAGCAACAAAAATCCTGAAAATGAGAAATATTAAATTGGAATGGGGAAATTGAAGAAAAAATTAAAGAACTTGAAAGTTTTAACATCAACGACATTTATTTATTGTTGGTTTAACTCCAACACAGAAACAGTACAATAGTTTTTAAAATGTTATTTATTATTGCTTCTTTCAACACTTAAACAATATTAAAAATTTTCTAGTTTGTTTAATATTTTATGAAATTAAATTGTTCTGTTTTCTTAATATAACTTGAATTTATTTTGAATTGTAAAGTCAGCAATGATAAAATTGCTGCAAGGAAGGGGTCTCAAGAACACCAATTATTTTTATTAATTACTAGCTAATAACCCGTAACTGCGCTCGCACTGTTTCTGTCTTGCTAAAATCTTACTAATAAAAAGTTATGTGATTAATTCCAAACATTTTTATTGGATAAACAGACAAATTAAATAGTTGGATGCATAAAATATTTATTTAATAACATAACTGTTTAAGAACGATATTTTTGGAGTAGTTATGCGTAGGCCCTTTTTTGGTATAGATTAATTAACTGATTTTAAAACTTCTGTTTCAGAGTGTTCGAATATATATATTTAACCTTGATGAAATCACACTTACCTCCTATTCAATTCATGAGGTAGACAATTAAAAAAAAATTTCTTCAATTCGCTCCTAAATTATTTTAACAAAGTTTATGCCATCATCACATTAAAATATTTATTGGGTTAGAAATATACTTAGACTTATTAAATATTTAATTTTATTACAAATATCAGTTTTTTATCAAACATATTTGTTGACTTAGTTTACTAAGTATTACTTAAACAAAATCCCTAAATGTTTTAGCCCTCGCCTCTTTTTCCACAGGAATGCCAATGTAAAAATTATGAACTATGTAAATATAGCAATAACTATTAATCAAGCAAAAACCAAACTCTCACTTTTAACCGAAGATGTGAACTCCAAAATAATTTTAAATAAACTTATATTTATATTGAAGTAAAATTATTTTTGCCAATAACGATTTTATAATATTCCATTATTTTCATTTTTTAAAATAATATTAACCTCTAATACAACTTAAAGAGGTAACATTTCTGAATTTGTTGAATAAAAGAATTTAGGTTAATAAATGTTTATTATAATTTCCTTTTCTTAAATTTAGTTTGATTTGAACAAAATAAATTATTTTTTAATGTTAAGACACTATTTTCAAAATTTCACTTTTCAAAAAGTAGAACTTCGGCATGTTTTAAGAAAAGTTGGTACATTTTACATACCTGTAAATAATACCACATAATTTACATCCCGCTTGATTAGCTTCAGAGCTGAAACTTTTTCAATTAAAAAATTAACTACCTTTTTACCCCATTTACGTCGAATATAGAAAATGGTAAATTATAAAACTAAGATTAAATATAATTTTTGCCTCATTCTTTCTCAGTTTTTAACTTTAATCTCAATTTGCTTTGATATATGAATTACTGCTGTAAAAACTGTACCCCTGTTTCACTGGCTTTAGGGTCAAATATAGAAAAAAATTGTTAAAAAAACTTTACATTATTAATTAATTACGTTATTTATGTTAAGATTCTGACATTCAGCTTTATTTGTTATGGTGCTATGAAATTTTTATGATAAAACATAACTGACTTCCTTTTCTCGCCCTGGATAGACGAACCCTTAGACCTAGTAAATTCTGAAATATGAATGTTTTCTTTACTCCTAACGTTACCCTTATACACACCTTAGAGGATGAATATTACAGTTAAATAAAATAATAAATTATAGCTGGTTAGTTTTACCAATTTATTTACGTAACTTAATTATTTTCAGAATAACGATTTTTTAAGATAAATGAAAAGTCACCCCGTTGTCACCACATTAAAAGACGAATTTTTATAAACACAAAACTAAGCAATACGTAACTATAAAGGCCTATGCAGTGTTTTAGTATCGTACTTCTATTTTTAATTTTGTTGGAAGTTTTCCATTGTTTTTTGTTTTAAAAACCCCTTTTTACCAACCTTAGAGTTTGAGTAAAACAAAATGGTACAACTGGGGTTGGGGGTTGTAGTTTTCGTATGTGTATTCTTAGTACCCAATTTTTTTTATTGTGCTTGATTAGATTCGAAGTTTAAATCATTTATCTTAAATTCATATTCACCCCTTTTTCACACCTTATGGCTGGAAATTCGCAAAATGCTAAAATTGTAGTTGGTAGTTTTTGTATGCTCATTATTGTTCAAACAAAATATTTTACTATGCTTAATAATTTAATTCGGAAATATGTTTATTAATCAAAATACACTTACCATTATTTTTCATTAATTATTGGTTGAAATTCGCAAAATATAACAATTGTGTTTATTAGGTATATGTTTATTATTAGTACCCAATATCACTTAATATGCTTTATTAAATATGGAGATTATTATTAAGGTTAAAAATATATTTAAATCTTTATCACATTTTAATGAATGAATTTCGCTAAATATAAATTTGTGGTTAGTTGTTTCCGTAGGTTTCTAATTGTACCCAAAATAATTTATGACGCATATTAAGTTATGACATATAAATAATAATATTAAAAACATACTTCTTTTTTTTTACCCCTTAGAGGTTGAATTGCACAAAAAACTCAAAATATTTTAAGTTTGTGTATGTTTATTATTGGTCCCCCAAAACATTTTTACGCTTAATTAAATTCGAAATTATAATAACTAATCTTTAAAACATACTTACGCCTTTTTCACCCCATGGGGGTTGAATTAGGCAATGTATTAAAATTGTGTCGTAAGTTTTTGTATGTTCATTATTAGTATCAAAAATCATTCATTACACTTAATCAAATTCGGAGATATAATAACTAATTTTTAAAACATGTTACACTTTTTCACCCTTTTGGGTTTAGATTCGAAAAAAAATAAAATTTGTTGTAAGTTTTCTTATGTTTAATATTGGTAACCAAATTCATTCTTTACGCTTTACTGAATTCGGAAATTTTAAATATAAGGTATAAAATACTTACTCCTTTTATCACCCTTTAGAAGTTGAAATTTGCAAAATATAAAAATGTATTGTGGATGTTAGTTTTGGAATGTGAATAATTGGTAGCGACTATCTTTACTTAAGCTTGATTACTTTCAAAGATATAATTAATTATAGTTAAAACATATTTACCCCTTTTTCACAGCCTTATGGGTGTAATTCTGTATTTAGACACAGCGAATTTCTAAATTAGCCAAAAAGCTTACGATTAAAAAAAACTTCATCAAAATCCGTCTAGTAGTTTTCGTTTGATGCTCGAAAGAGACAAACAGACAAAAATTTTAGTGACAATATTTTTGAGTTCTCAATAATGTAAATAGACTTTTGCAAAAGTTTTTTATCATTTCATCCTATGCACAGCCTTTTTTTACTCAAAGAGTTTTATTATTAGTATAGATATCTTATATCTGCAGTATATTTGAATACTATCCTTATTTTCACTATACTACAGAGAACAACTTTTAGGAAGGCCTTAAAATTTGCCCAAAATATCTTTTTATTCTTACCAAATAATACCGCTACAAAATGGTAACTTCCACAATATAGCATTCGTCCAACCTATCATTTTCTAGGTTAATAATTAATTAATTTCTGAAAAATTCTCCTTTCATATTTAAATTTAATATTAAAATTAAATACTTAAATTTGTTCGTTGAACTGATAACCGGTTAGAAAAAAAATGTATTTTTTCACAAACTCAAAATTTATAAATTCGTACTTTACAAGGTGTATCATCAATTATTTGGAATTTATCCTACACACCTTTTTTCCAACCCAAATTACCTTTTATAGCTTATATATAAAATGCCAACAAATTTGTTTCATAGATTTGTTGTATTTAAGGTGGTTATAATTATTTTAAAATGTAATACAAAGTGCAGGGTTTTATACTTGGTCATAAAATTGCTGTGAAATGGGCTATGATTCCATCAGGAAAATTTAATATGAAACCAAACGTAAAAAAGTAATGTGAAGGGAAATTATTGGAATGTGAATTTGGTTTGCCAAAAAGATAACTTTCAGGCATTTATTATAAAAACTCTATTTATCTTATTTAATCCGGTACAGGTAAATAAATACAAACATAAGTATTCAAAATATATTAAATTTTTAAAAGCAATATGCCACCGAACTACTCATCATGTCAGAACTACCTACTATATATCTCGGCTGAATATCACGAATATACTGACAATGGCAGTGAAACACGAGATCAATATACGGTTTTACTTCACACGACTATAGTTTACCTTATGCATAGAGACCTGAAAAATTCGTGGGTTCATTTCGTGTTATACTAAAATTCAAATAATTATACCTTAGTGCTGCTTCTGTCATTGGTTCACTGTTAATCTGGAGGACTGAGGGCCAATTAGAGACCCTCACTCATAGAAGTGTCGAATCACAGGCCACCCAGTCGAGACGACTCGCAAGTCAGCAGCCAATGAACAGTTGGCATTTGCCCGAGTGTGTAGAGGATATTGGAGTCTATCCTGGAGGTCATTGAACCCGCGAATTTTTCGGGTCTCTAGTAATTCCTAATGATTTACGTATTCTTCCTTCTGTGGTTTGTCTGTCAACCATTTTAGTAAATGTTTTTACGTGATATCCGGTTTATATAAAAAAATATCACGCGTAGATTAGCAAGTGACATTGGTAAATGGCGACCACTGATATTAAGTTGATAAAAGTTCAAATTATAGAAACGAGAAATGACTGAGGAAATATTAGCAGAATCATTATGCATGGTTGTAAACGGGTTTCAAACCATTTACGTCTGTCACCTCGTTGCACGTAAACCAAAGTCATGCTGCAATTTGAGATGCAACCCCGGCGCATTCACCAGGCATGAGCCTAAGCGATCACATGAACCAGGGCTACAGTTTGATACAATTCATGTCGGGTTCAAATGAATGCCTATTTCACATATGTATACTTGCTTCCATGGTATTAATAATTATCTTATTAGAAAGAAATCGCATATGGACAGCAGCAACAAACTGTAATTTCCTGGAGTGATTACAGAATAACACGAAAATACAAATTGAATTTAAATGTCAGTACAAGAATTCAAATCCAAGACCATGTTAGAATGTTGGGATGCCCAGTCTAATCAGTCTTATGAGAACGCTTTGTAAGACTTCAGTCAAATATTCACCACTCTAAACTGAAATGTAAAAGTATGTTTTTGCAAACACACTCGTAGCAGATAAAAATTTGTAGTAATTTGACTAAAAACTTTAAAGAAAAATATTTGCTAGAAAATAACGCCAACTTATATTGAATAAGTTGGGCTTAGTATTGTTTGAAAACGGTTTATCACGGCCCCAAATTTTTTATATTTAAAAATGTATACATTATCGATTTTCTTGACGCGTACCAACATATTAAGTCGTCAAAAAAAATTTTTTTTGTGCGTTTGTAGAAAACATAAAAATATTTGATATGTGAATCCTGAAATTAAGTCACAAAAATTGTGATCAAAATATAATTTCATAGACACTTTCTGTTTCAACCTAAGAAATATTTAAGTGGACAAAGATTATACCTGAAAGAATAATTTTTTTAATAATAAAAAAATTCTTTATCCGAGCTTAATCTCGGTGTCTAGTAATCAAACTTCGGAAAGCCTTCCACATGCACCTCACTAGCTGCAGTTTACCGGGAGTGGGTCGAGAATGCGAAAACGTCTGAAATACGGTTGGTTACAGGGTCTATAATTATTTCTCTACAGTGTTCATGAGACGGGCGCGATTGACGTCACAGTGATTGCACAAACTCGACGACGGCGCTCCTAGCGGACGCGGCGAGAACCAACCACACAGTATAAATACAGCGCGAGCACCAGGAGTCGCTATCACACGATCATGAAGACCGCTGCTATAACCCTGTTGTCCGCCCTGCTGGTGAGTGAATGTCACTAAACACAATTTTTTTTGTACTTTCATTAAAGAATCTTTTTTTTTTTTAACTGAATATTTATTTTCGGAGGTACGAAAATTGGCGCATTATTTTAAATTTACGTTTATGTATTAAATGGGCATAAAATTTTAACCATTGAAAATTAATGAAAATATTCGACATCTCGAACTAATTTGGTTTAATTTTGTTTGATCTGCGCCTGTAATACTGGAACAGTTTGCATATAAATTTAACTAGTATAGGTACTGCGAAAACAAGCGTTAATTTGCGGGCAAGAATCGAAACCCAGTATTAATGCAAACACTATTTTTAGCACCATTACATGTAGAAGGATGTATAACACTGGTAATAGTTTTTTGAACTGTCGAATTTGATACGCTTTGCATGCTACACACATAATATTTTGGAAACGTCGTCTGGCATCTATGATTTTCGTCAACTGGACGAAATTCTACTTTGACATAGCCTGTCATTACTATGCCAAAAAATAAAAATTCTCAAGTTTGGTATTGTCTTATACTAACCAAATAATGTTGTAGTTCATACTGGTTGGAATCCACTTTAAACTTTTCTCCATTTATGATTCATTTACTTACAATACCACTAGTGTTTCCTTGTAGAGAAAAATAACATGCTTCGAAAGTACAGACGTATTTTATAATTAAAATGAAAAATGTGATATTTTTCTCTATGAATATGTGTAAGTAGGCTATTTATTATTATAATTTATATACATACTTAAATTTATATTTTAGTTTAGAATAATTTGACTTTTATTAAAATTTGAAAGAAAATGTAACAATAATTATTATAAAAAGCAAAATTTTCCTTCATCATTCTAGTTATATTATGCAAAATAATTGTATTAGACAACGAACCAATGTGTGATGAAATCATTTGGATCATATTATTTAGTAGAATATATTCCAATACTCTTTATGGACATTCAAAGGGAAGTACTTGTATACTAAATGTTGTAAATGTGTTACAATAATACAATCTGATTTAACTTTGGTGTACAATATAAAATAATAATAATAGTAATAATTTGTTATCTTTTTCACTTGGCATCGTAAACAAAAATAATTTTCTGTATTAGTTTTAAAATGTATAACTTTTAAAAATATTTTTTTTCCTGAGATTATCACGCACTACAATTTGTTATATTATGTACTCTTAAATCTTGAAAAAAAAAATGTTCATGTAACATGCAGTGGTTTACAATTTTTCATACAAAATATAATTTCTAGTACGTATTTTTGTTGATGGGAGAACTTCAAAGAGGTATTTCACTTCAGTTTATTTAGTGGTACTCTACTGCATCCTTCAATTTCTTAAACTTTTAAAACCATTTTCGATCATTAAGAGGCCACTCCAGTGTTTCAGGGGCGCTACGCAACCCGCATTAACCTCATAAGATTCAATGCTATTTTCATTTTTCTTATAACTAATTAACTATTATATATTTCGAAATGATGCTTGCTTGATATGTAAGACAACGATGCTCTTATCAAAGCCCCTTTCTTCAAAAACGTGCATAAATTATGGTTCAAACCTAGACAATACACTTATGCATATTAGTAAAGATTAGTATAAAACCATAATTTATGCACGTTTTTGAAGAAAGGGGCTTTGATAAGAGCATCGTTGTCTTACATATCAAGCAATCATCATTTCGAAATCTATATTAGTTAATTAGTTATAAGCAAAATAAAAACAGCATTGAATCTTATGAGGTTAACGTGGGTTGCGTAGTGCCCCTGAAACACTGGAGTGGCCTCTTAAATTATAAAGTGTGTATCAAAATCATTCAAAAATAAATACCCAAAACTTATATTTTAAGTTAATACGTTCTGAGAATTAATTATGTTCTCTTTTATTTACAAAATCAATGTGTTTTTTTCCAGGTGGTGTCGTTTCACGAAGGTTTGAGCAGCCTTGTGGGACGACATGAGCTGAGGAAAAGAGAGGTTGATTGCTCTGTAGGACCAGATATAGGAGGACCAGTAAGTATGCAAACATCATCAAAAACAGACCACTTTAAATGTATATTTTTCACATCATATGTTGATAATTTGGTTTTCTCGTCATTGATTTGATACCAGGGTTTTTCCTATAACCACATGCAGACAGTGGTTTCCTTGCATATTATGATTTTTTTTCAAAATTATTTACTAGATGTTATTTAAAAGCTAAAAATGTTATTGTAACTGTTCATTAAATGATTGCATGTGTTAGCATTTATAATTGAAAACAACTTTGATAAAAAAAATACTTTAACAAAATTTAGGACGCAGCAACAATTGCAAAAATGCTATCAAAATAGAAAAATCTTATAAAATAAAAATAAAATAACAAACTGAGAGTGTAAAACCAAGATTTCCCAAGCTGCCACTTACTCATGAACTTTAATAACAAATTGCATATGTTTTGTTTTTACCCAAATGTAGACATCGCTGAGTGTTTTACTTCTCACTGTGGTTTCAACTGTCGGGATTAGTTATTTCTTTACGACATTGGACATAATAGGTCTTACCATGGTTTTAAAAGTTATTTTGGTTGGCACTACGATCAAAGACTTCTAAAACCCATGTAGACTACCAAATTTAAATATATAAAATAGTCGTTTTTAATTACTTGGTGATTTCCTGTAGAAAACTGTATTGAAACTGCAGGTAAGTAATGTTTCACAAATCAGTAATATATAACTAGACTTATATTTTCCCAGTGAACATTGTAGTTATGCATGGATTTAAAATGAAATTATATACATCTTTATTTGCTAAAATAAGCCTACAAAGACCACAGACAGTGTAAGTAGCGCTGAAAGGAGACTTTGAAATGAACAAAACGGTGCAGTAAGCAGCTAAACTGCTTTAGCCCAGTCCTAAGAATGTTTTTTTTGAGGGAAGGGGTTTTGAAATCACATAAAGTTATATTAAATCAGGAAAATGTACTAATGAATCAAATATGTACCAAACAACCAGACTAAGCAGTGGTCTATGTCAGCTATTGTGTTAGATGGGTATACTGTTAAAAATTCTCACCTAGAATTTACGAAGCACACTGGTTACAAAATATTTATTGATCGTTTATAAATTTACGAATTTCTACGTGAATTTACGGACCCTGAATTAATTTATTTGAAATTAATCGAAATTGATATACTTTTTTATATTAACAAACCTTTCAAAAACCAGTTAGAACCTTCTTATTTTGTCCTCTTTTGTGTTTACCATTGTTTAGAACGAAACACACAACTTGTAATTCAAAATACAGCGTATTTTCTGCAAAAATATTGTTATTTGAAATTACGAAGAAATCTTCGTTTATTTTAGGTTGATTATTTATTGAAAATTCTGTAAATTTACTGTAATTTATAACATTTTATCTTCACGAGTGTGGGATATCATCGCAATACCAACCAAATCGAATCCAGGTAGACAAAACACTCGGGAACACAGTATTCAGACACACGACAGCAAGGTGGAAGGAAAGCGCTAGACACATGCAACTAACATAGTTATGAGTAGAGACCCGAAAAATTCGCGGGTTCAATGACCTCCAGGATTGACTCCAATATCCTCTACACACTCGGGCAAATGCCAACTGTTCATTGGCTGCTGACTTGTGAGTCGTCTCGACTGGGTGGCCTGTGATTCGACACTTCTATGAGTGAGGGTCTCTAATTGGCCCTCAGTCCTCCAGATTAACAGTGAACCAATGACAGAAGCAACACTAAGGTATAATTATTTGAATTTTAGCATAACACGAAATGAACTCGCTAATTTTTCAGGTCTCTAGTTATGAGAGATCGCCGGAGGAAGCAACAATCATGGCGTATCGTCAGAAACCCTCCGCAAAACCGCGGAATCACCGAATCATAACGGCGGGACATGTTTTTAGAACCCAGGTCATCCGAAATACGAGTTGCAATTATTATGAACGATTGGTAGGGGCAGGCATTTGTCGCGAGAAAAAAAAATTGGAACGCCTATTTATTATACTGAAATAAGGTAAACCCGCACTAATAGTTTCTTTCTTGTGATTGGCGGCCGTATGGCGAGAGAAGTCGTTGCCTTGTTTGACTGAGCCACTCAGGACGCATTTGCTTCCGCATTGAATGGCTGCGATTGGTGTGTGACAATCCTCGTGCACATGAAAGAAACTGAACCCAATCACAGAAAATAGACGATGCTACAGTTTTTTTAACTTTAAGCTGCACTGAAAGAAATTTTTGTGTATTTTACAAGGAAAATCCTTGGAAACCCTGTTGCCAAGGATATTACTTGTAAAACTACAAGGCAGAGCTTTGTACAATGTGCGATTTTGCAAGGCTCTGCCTTGTTGTTTTGCAAGAAATATCCTTGGCAACAGGGTTTCCAAGAATTTCCCTTGTAAAAGTACAAAAATTCTTTTAGAGTGTGGTCTCCGAATCTTTTCCGTGAAATGTGCATGCCCCTAACGATGAGTTTTTTTTTTTTGAGAATACTCCTGATTGAAACATTAAAATGTTTGTTCGGTGGTGGTGTTTCTTGCAGCATGACACCGACAGATGCTGCACCAAGGCGATTGGCCTGATCGACGGTGTTTACGGTGAAAATGAAGAACCTGAGGCGCACCACTCGCCGACTGAGAACTCCACTTGGGACGTGGTAGCCCACGGACCTTCAGAACTCGGCAAGTATTTCCCCCTTTGATTTTTTTTTTAATTGAAACTTATAATGCGACTTCCAACAAGGTTGTGTTAAACTTTTAACGCTACCATGGAGAAAGCACTGTTGCGTTAAACGTTCAACGCTCCTGGGGAGGGGGAATAGAAAGAGACAGAGCGAGAGTGAATACGTGGCACTCGAACAAAATGCGCGTAGTATACCTGTTACAGGCCAGCGCAAACGTTAGCAACGAGTAGCGTCCAATATTCCAACGCAAGAGGGAGAGAGAAAGATACACAAAGGTAGAAAGTAAGAGAGAGAAAGAGAGTGAGTCGGTAGATCCCAAGCACATGCGCGTGGTATTCTTGCTATGCGGCGAAGTAAAGACTGTGAGCGTCGTGAAAACCAAAGGGGGAACTACCATTGATGCAGCTTTTGCAAGAAATATTGAAAAAATAGAACTCAAACATTTCGTATATTACTTTAGTTATCATAATCCCATTGTAAATGTTATAGATTTGGATATTTCTCCACTCGAAAATGATAATTAAATGATGCGATCAATTGTGAATTGTAAGCAATGTTAATAAAGTTTGTCTTAAAGAAACAATATGATTTCACTAAAAATCAATTTCTTTCCCTTCCTATTTTCATTTCCACATTACGAAGTTTAACTTCTTCCGCGCGGAGGGACTCCACGCAGTATTTTTTAAACTGAAATTTTGTATTACAAGAAGTGACCTTAGAAACTGCCGAAGCTTCCAGACACGAAGTTGATATCATCAAAATGCAAGAAAGAATCCTTGCGCCCTTTAAAACGGTAACGGATGGAAAACAAACTAACATCAACTTCCAAACTTGTGTTAACAATGGTAGATAGTATAGTTTGTAATGCTATGACGAATACATCGCCGAGTATGCGTTGCTACCATTGTCGAGCTACATCCAAAGAATTTAATGATATCGACAGTATTTTACAAAAACCTTGCTAAGGTATCTTAATACAACTTATTATTTTAGTGGGGTGTTCATTAAACTTTCACTTCAAGTCATGGCCCCCCACATGGGTGGGGCTGAGTGAACCTCTGTGTCCATAACCCGGACTCAGCCATGTTCATTTTAAATGCTTAAATATAATAATTTTTTACAAACTATAAAAAAAAAACATATTGAATATTTTATAAATAAAGCTTAGTTTGGACTTGTAAAATAGTAAACCATAATTATACCCTGTATTTTCAGGTTAAATAACGTTCAGAAAAGAGTGTAGGTAAGAAGTAACCATGCAATTATAATGTAGCACGTGATTGTTAAAATAATTGTGTGTGTGTGTTTGTGGGGGGGGGGGGGGGGGCTTATCTCCGATCCTGGGTCCAGGGCCCGTAATCGAATGTGGAGGCCATGCTTAAAGTGCATTTATTGTAAAACAATGACTATAAAATTAAATTCTATAAAAAAGTTTTTATTGCTGTTTGGGAATGTAAAAATCAATCATTTGATAACATTTATCTATTTGACGAACTACACACCTGTGAATTCATTCGTTATGATTCAACACATTATGTTAGTGGTTTACTTTTTAGGGTACTATTATGCCATCATAGTTTTAAAAAAGTTTTTTAAGTCATTAATGAAATTTTAATGTACAGAATTGTAAAAACATTCACAATACTTTATATACATTACATATTTAAAAAAAAATACGTACAAATATAAACCAAATTAAAACAAGGTATAAACGTATTTCTGTGGTAAAATTTCATCATACAGAAAGTTAACTTACCCGGTGTGATATAGGCAGTCGGTGAGCTAGTGATAGAATTTGTTTTTAAACGACTGGCAGCTAGAAAACTTTCTTAATGTGGTTAATTAGTCCTTAAACGAGTCATTGTTATGAAAAAATTACAACCACGAATCATTTTTGTGTATACAAGTTTTTTTAATATGTAAATATGAAATTTGGATGAAGTTTTAAGCCACTCAATTCAAGCTATTGGAGAATTCAGCAAAAATTTTCAACATCCAGGAGTGGTGTCAAACGAACATGAAAATTGTCAGTTTGCTTACACTGGGATTTGAACGAGAGTGTTTGCCAATATGAGTCAAGTAAACGTACCTGGATATTTTGTCATTGTGTTAAAAACATTGATCACTGTAACCTAAATCATGTAGCCCTTTTTTGTGAAAAATACGTAATAATGTTTTTTTTTTTTTTTTTTTTTTTAGGTGAACATGAAGAATGGATCAGGGTAAGAATAAATATCAAATTATTAACAGCAACGTATTTATTTTTTTTTTTCATTTTTTTGTAGCCAGTATATATATTTTTATTTTTAATGTTAACATTATGCAAATTTAATTTTTAAGGCAATGAAATCAATTTTTACTAAGCACCTTTATTTTAAGATTTTAACAAGAAAGACATTATTCACGTTCTTAATTTTGTATTAATTTAAAAACCATAAATATTTATAATTGGATACAAAAATTTAATGGTTAAATCATGGCTTTAATATATTTTTGTTTAATTTCGAAATAGGATATTATGCTATAAATAATTTGTACATACTTGTTATTCCTATGTTCGCAGTGCCTCGTCGAAGAGAAGTTGCAAAACGTATCTTTAGTAAGTAAAAAATTCCAGTATGATATATTTTTATATTTCCTTATATAAAATGAATTTTGAAAATCAATTTTGCTTTTTTGTATGATAATATATTATTTGGGGTCTTTCAATTAATTAAACAAATTTTTTCTCCTTTCACTTTTTTTAGTATATTTAATATATTTTTTTACATTAACCATAAGTTGTAAACATATTACTAAATAATATCAATCGGTTTATAATATTGTCAAATATTTATCGTTATATAGTGGTATACTATCGGTTCGTTTGACTTCAATATTGTCTATTTCGGTTAAAATCGTGGAGACAAAATATTTTGTTATTTAACCAAGCCGACGTCGAAGACTTTTGATGATACAACCAAAAAATATTTTGGCACACCGGAAACCAGAAAACCACAATGTCCTGTCAAAAAAAAATATATTTTTTAAAACCTTAAGAGTGAGTAAAATCTTGTTAATTTTCAGAACAACTTTTGTTAAAAAATCTATTCACGTAATATCACTAATTATCTTCTACTTATCAAAGCGCGCTTAAACTACTCAGATTTTATAGTCAATAAACTGGAAAAAAAAGTTCGTCTTCCTATATGCTTAAGTGATTTAGTTCGTGGAAATGAAGGTGTACCTGTCATCTGCCATTTTTTTGCTGAATATTCAGGAACGTTATCATTTCCCAGTAAGTGGTCTCAACACAGGAACCTAGAAGCAATAAGTGAATCTTATCATGAAAGCCTACCCTCTAGTATCCTAGAGATTGTTTACTTATATTCATCAGTGTTTCATTAGTATAATAACTGTGGCCTTCTGGTCTGAGCGCACGAGATCTTAAAGTGAGTGAGCGATAAGGGCGACATTAGTTCGTGCACTACATGCTTCTACGCCTCTACGCGCCAGGCACCAAACTAGCCTTGACGTTCCTCTGTAAGCTTTTTCTGAGTGGTGATCCTGCAATAATTTATTTATGGGACATTAACTTATATGTTTACCTGCACTCACTTATCCTGCATTCAATACCGTGTGCCAAAATATAGTACATTAAAACGACAATGAAAACACTTATTTTTAGAAACTGGAAAAATTCGCGGTTTCGATGGCCTTCAGGATAGACTGCACATTCCCCTGTACGCTCGGACAAATAATGCAAGTTCATTGGCTGCCGACTTGTGAGTCGTCTCGGCTGGTTCGTCTGTGTTTCGATCCTTCTTTGGTTGAGGGTTTATAATCGGTTGAGATACGTCCAGATGAACAGTAAGCCAATGGCCAAATCATCTAAGAGGTATATGTATTTGAATTCTAGCCTATCGCCGAATGAATCCACGAATTTTTCCGGTCTCTACTTATTTTAATTATTTTTTTTTCCGGAGCTCAGAAATTCCATGCCAACAACTAACCAAGAAACCATATAATAACAGAACTACGACAGGAAATATCAATGTCACTTGCATGGTCTTCGTTATCAGACACATACAGTAGCTTCCCAAAGGGTTGTGAACGGTGCGTTGATACAGGAATCTCTGCTCGCTCTTTGACTGACCAGCCAGGCGGGCAGCTTTAGAGGGTGCCTCGCATTTAAGGTCATGATTGCATATTTACAGTAATTACAAATAAACGCGTAGACGTTTTCAATTGTTTAACTTTCACGAAATTAAAAAATATATGCAGCGCATACTTTTTGCGTAATTAGCTGCCAAAGTTACTTTTTTTTAAAACTTTTTTGGGTTATAGAAATAAGGAGAATTTAATTAATTGCTGAACTGAAACTGTTTTTTTTGTTGGTTTAACTGTAATTCCACTGGCTACTTCAAGAAATGGATCGAATTTCTTTCAGAAAACATTTATTAATTTTACCTCGCATTTAAAAATTTTCAAATTTTTTACGGTTTTCACAGCCAAGGAACATGAAATAAATATTTTTGTGATAGAAATGAGAACCACATCATGAAGTAGCCAGTAGCATTGCAGTTAAACCTACCAAATTTTAGTTCTGCAATAAATTAAATTCTCCTTATTTGTACGACCCAAAAACGTTAAAAATTTGTAACTTAGGCAGCTAATTATGCAAAAAGTATGCGCTGTATATATATTTTCATTTCGTGACAGTCAAACAATTGAAAAAGTCTACAAATTTATCTGTAATTACTGTAAATATAAAATCTTGACCTTAAATGGGAGGCACCCCCTTAATATAACAGTTAATCAGCTCAGATGCGCAATGCAGCGGGGGTTGTTTTCAGTTGTCAGACGGCAGACTCAACGAAACTGCTCTCACGGAGCGCATAGCCGAGCTTCTGACGCCCAACGCCACCGCCTGGACTCACGAGAAGGTCCATGAGATAGTCAGCGGCTGCGTGGCGACAGCAGGTGAGAAAAACTAACTGAATCGCCGAGAGTAAAACATTCGTCTATTTGTGCAAAAAAAACTGGTTGTCTGTAAAGTCGGTTTACGGACGATAGTTTAACGTGACAACGTCATAACAAAACATTGATGAAATGATTGCCAATTTTCTTGAATAAAATTGAATCATTTTTATTGAATTATCACTATTTTGTATGGATACAAAGAAGGAATTGAAATGAAATCTACAATTTAATTGATAAATTTACTTTTATTTGCACTCATTAATTCAAATATGTTTATTACTTTAACGAAGAGATTATTTTAACTATAACTTTTATACATGTTTGCTGTTTAACTTCTTCCAATCTGTGTTATTCTGTTAAGGATAGGACGATGATAGGAAAAGTAGGAAACGAATGAGAGTGTTTCAAGTTTAATGTGCCTCGAAAAAGTCAAATCGATGGTTGTTCCAATCGAGTGGAAGAGAGATAGATGCGGCGCAAGCGTACCAGGAGCGTAACGGGACACAGTGTAACGGGACAATGAGCGTACCGGGACAAAGCGTAACGGGACAATGAGCGTAAGGGGACAATTTTTCGTGCGTGCAGCCGGCGTTCTACGAATTATTAGACGTTGTCACGTCAAAAAAACTTGATACTTGAAACATTTTTTGATATAATTATATGGACGCTTATCATAACCGTACAGTAAGAGTTTTAAGTATTTTCGCTGTTTGCACAATTTATGAAGATATAATTTTTAATTCTGCAAATATACTGTCAGTATTGAATAGGTTGTTTATCTGTGGAAATCATGTCATGTAACGTACTTATAATAAAGAAATATTACATTATTTTTCAAATAAAAGAAAGATTTAGGATTTGCATAGTTTGAAAATATATTGCGACAAAATTTACTGCCTAATACGTGGAGAACACAATTTTTTAAATATAAATGACGATAGTAAAGATCTAATTACACATTGATTAAAAAGAATATTAATTATGACATATCAAAATATTTTATAACTGTCGACCCAAAATTATTTTCTGCCTATAGTATATATATATATATATATATATATATATATATATATATATAAATATATATATTAATTTAACGAATGTGATATTAGGAAAAGTATAAATTAAAATGTTACGAACAAATAGTAAGTACATAGTGTCGTTTTGAAATATAGGTTTTAACTTCAAAAATATTTCAAAACTGGTAAAGAATTTGGGTGTCTCTGTGTAGTAAGAGTATGGCAACATATAAGATATTGACACTTGGTTTTCTTTCTGCAAAACATTTTTTTACAAGTCTTAGACAGTCTTCTTCAATATTTTGCCAAATGTCTTTGGTTTAAGTACAGATAATTATATATTGCAGGAAAATTGGGAAATGGTGCTTTAGGCTAATGAGAATATAGCTGCTAATTTACATAACGTTAGTATTCTTCTTTTAATAACTACTACGTTTAACAAAATTTAATTTTAAAACGTATTAATATATTAAGAATATTTATAATATTAAAAACAAAACAAAAATTTGTTTAGTCACCACTCTCTATATTAATTCGAATGGGCCAATAGAAATGCTGTTACAGTTTCCTGAACTTCATAGTTTCTTATGGAAAAAGCTCTAACGTATTTAACATTATTTTAAATATCATAAAAAATTAATACTTTGTACGATATTGTTTTAGAAATACGGGTGTGTCAATATATGAAATTCGGCTGATATCTTGTGTCTTGGCGTACAGGCCTGGTACGTTTATAACCATTTCCCAACGTTTTGTTACCGTCACCCAGGAGATGTTCAAAACCACGAGTCTATTTCGTTCAGAACCTGGGTGACATTAAATTATGCACCAACTATATGGTTGTCAGAACCAAAATACATTCATGTAACTCTTTACTTAGGAACAGAAATGATATTGGATGAAAATAGCATTATAATTGTAATAAAAGTTGTTTTTAATAATTTACAGAAATATCTGTTACAGTATTAAAAATTATTAATTGATGACTTTTAAGTATAATAAAAATTGTTTATTTGTCCTTCGTCTGCGCAAAAAATACTTGGCAAATTAATTTTTACAGCCAACAAACAAACAGACACTGTTTTCTTGTTATTTAGAACGTTATAATTTAGATTGGCTTGTAACATTTTTGTTCTGTTTGTAACTGTTTTTATACTTAGCAATGATTTTTGCCAGTTCATTTTAAGAAAAAAAAGTTATTATTTTAGATTTAAAGAATTAAAGAATGAATTACATTGACAAGCATTCATAAAATGTTTGCGTTATTAACCACAACTTCTTGTATATGTGAGTACAAAATGTTGCGTGTACTACCCAAAATAATAATAAACGGAAGTAATGGTACGTATTTTCTTATAAAATTGTTAATAAATGTCTTCTAAAAGCCTAAAAAATGGTTTAGAACAGCTGTAAAATATTTCTCATCATAATAGTGTCCTTTAAAATCTCTAACTATATTTAAGTCACTGGATTCTTATGTTTGTACCTTGCAATACTTTTCAGAAAAATCAGATTAGAAGTGCCCAAATAAAGAGAAAGAAGGAAAATAAAATGCTGTTCGTGAGATAAAATTTGAGTCAGGTTAAATGACTGAAAATTAACTTTGGTTATTTTTTCACGAAATGAGACCAGATATACAATTCAGAAAACCATTCATTTTATAATGCAGCGATGAAATTATGACATATTTTATTATACATAATTTTTTTATAATTTCTAATTTAAATTCATTAGAAATCATTTTATTTCCTCAGTTTTTTTTTTTCATTTTAAATCCTTGTCTCCAATACCCATATTATAGTCCACTCTCACATCAGATGAATAATGGTGTCTGATGTGTAATACCATATAAACATTTTTGCATTTTTTTTTCAGAACAAGGAATTTCTGGAGTTACCACGAACTGCAGCTCTGGCGCTGCAGAGTGGATAATGTGTCTGAATCGCAAGATTATTGTGGTAAGACTATAGATGTATGGATTTACTATACAGATTCTTAAATATACTCGTTATTGTATAAACGAATTATCGTACTTAATGAAATTAATACCCCAGTGGTGTTTTCGCATGCACGCCTGCCTGGGGTGCGAAAGATTTTTGAGTTTTGAGTCCAGGGTAAGGCATGGCTGGAAATGTGTGTTTGTGTACAGCAGTCAGAAAATAATTCAAACTGTCAGCGAAGTGTGGCAAAAATAAAAGTGCCGACTAAATGATTTTGGGTTCGCTTCATGACAAAACCGGGATATTTTCACCTGATAATATAATACTTTCTGTGTTCCGCACTGGGTGTTAAGTTGTCTGTTCCCCCTTATACTGCGATGAACATCTATAAAACACAGCTAGGTAAACCTATATTCTCATTGTTTATTTATCCGTGAAAATTTCTTGTAATCCACAATGTCTCACACCTTTAAAAACTTTTTTTAATAAGAGAAACAATTTTCTAGATAATTACTTAGAACAGCCATATCCTAATAGATACTGCAACACACGTTATTGAAATTAATACCATAAAAGACAGTTACTACATTTAAGAATATTATTTTGATATTTTTGATGTCATGTTAGGTCGCTTAAGTTTGCATTATTGCGCATTTTATCAAGATTTTCCTAAATGCCACACGTTAACTTATTGTTGCAAAATTTGTATACCGCAGTCTCTATGCAAATACCTGCTATATGTGAGCTAGCAAAAAAAAAAAAGTTTTACACTATGAAGTAAAGTCGACTGCTTGCGAACCTAAATTACAAAATATGTTGTATATTTTCAATAAATATTTAGTAAAATAAATATACAAATTTCCAATTATGATGTCAGCTCTTTTAAATTTAAGTAGGCGTTTATAAATTCGTTAGTTACAAATGTATTTCAATACATTCTTTTATAATCAAATATTTCAAAACATTTTACGAAGTGCTTATTTTTTAAAGCGAAACATTACAAAACGAAGGAAATGAAATCTTAATAAAGGTATTTGTATATCAATATATCATGATTTCTCAAATCAATGTAGTCCAATATTTATATTAAAATTGTATTATAAAATGATTATTATTTAATATCATTGAACACCAAAAAATAACGTGGTTGCCTTAAGCTTAAAATTGCTAGTAAATGAAAAACAATTAATGGATACATACATATACCTAAATAAGTATGCTACAATCAAAATTTAAAATTAAAAAAAGCAAAATAAATCTCATTAAGTACAAAAATAATAAGATTATGTTCTAAAACATATTGCTTAAAATCTATTTTGCAGTGAATAAGTAATTGTTAATTAGACTATCTATGCTTATGCTAATAATCACATTTATTTATACGTGTGTATATATATTGTTTCAGGAGTGCCCGAGCGATTACTGGGAACAGAGTAAGTTTTTAAATAATGTATACTTATTAATAACTTAGTAACATACAAAAAAATTAATTCAATAGAATTTATTAGAACTAAACTACAAGTTACCGTTCAATACGGTTACTTTACTTAAACTATCTTATAATCTTAAAGATATCGCTCAATTTTAACAGTTAAGTTTCAATTGGGCATACGCTTTGATAGCTTAAGTTTGAAATTTGAAAATTATTTATCAAACGGTATACAAAAATATGGTGCCATTAAAATTGAGATTTTCTTTGAGTACCCATTTAATCCTATCCCTTTAACATCCAATCATAAAATTGTCTTTAATGTGGGATAATGCTGAACTACAGCTTTTTAAGTTGATATTTTAAAATAATGTCTAAAAATTACTAATTTCAAATGACACAGCAAAAACAATTCGCAGTCTTTCATTATAAACTAATGTGTATTCGTTTGATAATTTTTTTGCACAAAATTACTTACTGATTGGAAAATTACACAGCTTCTATTTTATCTGATTGTAAACGCAGTGGTATATTTTAAGTTTGAATCAGAAAATTTACAAGAGCTTCTTTCAAGAGCTGATTGAGAGGGAAATCAATAGGTAATCTTAGTGAAATCTTAGTGAAACTATTAAAAATGCCGATGGCTGAGATGGAACACATACCAACTTCCCTAATATAGGTAGATTTATGTTTTTATTGTACAAAACACACTCACTTTCCATTTAAACGGTCGACATTTCAGGCATTTTTTAATTTAAAATAAATAAATCTCACGTTTTCAAAAACCACGCCAAGAAAAATTGTACTAATGAAATTAAAAAATTTAAAGTATGCAAAAAAAATACAAAAAAAATATATTTAAAACTTTTTTGAATTCTAATTGGGTTATATTTAAATGAAAAAAAATGTGCAGGGAAAAAGTCACTTTGAAAGCTTAAGAATGGTACATAAAAAAAGATGATACGTCTAAATGAAATTATTATCAAATGTAAGAAATAATGTGCAACGATTATAGCAGGTTCGGATGGCTTTAAAAACTGTTATTCTTAAAAAAAATGTTCTTAGGCAAAAAGAGGAATATATCATAAAGAAAATTTGCAGTGGTGTTAAATTTTTGTGAAGCATTCTTCTTCAAACCGTAATGACTATTATGATTCATAAAAAAATAGCAATCAATTTTATGCACACGTGTTTATTGAAAATAAATATGTATGTTTTATTGTATACTTATAAGAAATAATTTAACTAGCTGATGCAATTATAAAATAATTTTTAATACCAAATCCATACTCACCTCATACTTATGTGATAAAGTTTTGGTCTACCATTTAAGGGAATTTCTTGCAATTAGGAAACGTGTTGGATAATTAAACGAAAAGATGAGTTTCATGAGAGAAAGGAGATTCCGTTTCCCCACGCAAATGAATTTTCAGCTGAGTCATTTAATCCCTATTTAACCTATTGATTACCTTCGATGTCAAATGATACTTTAAATCGTTATTCAATCGCTCGTTTATCGCCAGGTGGGATGCGACGTGTTCCAGGTGAACAGTGCAACAGCCTGAATGTTTGATGTTCCAGGTGACTAGTGCAACAGCCTGAATGTTTGATGTTCCAGGTGACCAGTGCAACAGCCTGAATGTTTGATGTTCCAGGTGACCAGTGCAACAGCATGAATGTATGATGTTCCAGGTGACCAGTGCAACAGCCTGAATGTTTGATGTTCCAGGTGACCAGTGCAACAGCCTGAATGTTTGATGTTCCAGGTGACCAGTAAAACAGCCTGAATGCTTGATGTTCAAGGTGACCAGTGCAACAGCTTCAATGCTTGATGTTCCAGGTGACCAGTGCAACAGCTTAAATGCTTGATATTCCAGGTGACCAGTGCAACAGCCTGAATGCTTGATATTCCAGGTGACCAGTGCAACAGCCTGAATGTTTGATGTTCCAGGTGACCAGTGCAACAGCCTGAATGTTTGATGTTCCAGGTGACCAGTGAAACAGCCTGAATGCTTGATGTTCAAGGTGACCAGTGAAACAGCCTGAATGCTTGATGTTCCAGGTGACCAGTGCAACAGCTTCAATGCTTGATTTTCCAGGTGACCAGTGCAACAGCCTGAATGCTTGATATTCCAGGTGACCAGTGCAACAGCCTGAATGCTTGATGTTCCAGGTGACCAGTGCAACAGCCTGAATTCTTGATGTTCCAGGTGACCAGTGCAACAGCTTCAATGCTTGATGTTCCAGGTGACCAGTGCAACAACCTAAATGCTTGATGTTCCAGGTGACCAGTGCAACAGCTTGAATGCTTGATGTTCCAGGTGACCAGTGCAACAGCTTCAATGCTTGATGTTCCAGGTGACCAGTGCAACAACCTAAATGCTTGATGTTCCAGGTGACCAGTGCAACAGCCTGAATGCTTGATGTTCCAGGTGACCAGTGCAACAGCTTCAATGCTTGATGTTCCAGCTGACCAGTGCAACAGCCTGAATGTTTGATATTCCAGGTGACCAGTGCAACAGCCTGAATGCTTGATGTTCCAGCTGACCAGTGCAACAGCCTAAATGTTTGATGTTCCAGGTGACCAGTGCAACAGCCTGAATGCTTGATGTTCCAGGTGACCAGTGAAACAGCCTGAATTTTTGATGTTCCAGGTGACTAGTGCAATAGCCTGAATGTTTGATGTTCCAGGTGACCAGTGCAACAGCCTGAATGTTTGATGTTCCAGGTGACCAGTGCAACAGCTTCAATGCTTGATGTTCCAGCTGACCAGTGCAACAGCCTGAATGTTTGATGTTCCAGCTGACCAGTGCAACAGCCTGAATGCTTGATGTTCCTGGTGACCAGTGCAACAGCCTGAATGCTTGATGTTCCAGGTGACCAGTGCAACAGCCTGAATGCTTGATGTTCCAGGTGACCAGTGCAACAGCCTGAAGGGCTACTACGTTGCGTGTCCCAGCGACCCGTCGCTGACTTCGCTGTTGGCCATGCATAGTCCCACGCAGGGCGTTCAAATGTACGGCTTCTGGGACAAAGTCAAGAAAGGACTAAAAGAAACCTTGAAAAAAGTCGCGAAAGAAGCCGCGAAGGAAGCCGGGAAGCAAGTACTCAAAGAAGTTTTGAAGAAAAAAAACCAGTAAACTAAGAAGGTCTACGGCGCCCGAGAGGCGTCTACGGCGGACAGAATCTACCTCCGAGCAGCCGGCGTACAAGTGAGTAACCCGACGTAACGAACGTACAATAAGTTCGCTTTAATACCTAGTGTTAACTTTCAGTTCAACCACGTGACAAAAAATACTTCTTCATTGTTAATTACCATTTATTTTATCTTTTAATTGCTCTGTGAGAAAAAGAAGTGTGCGTCAACACAGAGTTTTGACTAAATATTGTTAAACCAAATAATTGTTTGAAATGACAAAATATGTATATTAACAAAGGAATAATTAAGTAAGACCTTTACAGACAAGGTTATAAAAATACATAATAAATTATTATCTGCGTTTCTATAAAATATAAGTTTCTGACTCAAATACATTAGTATGAACAAAGAACATTTAAGTCGACCATTATTTTTCTCATGGTATCAATATTATTGTCTTATTTTCTCCTTTTCCCCCCAATTAACCTTGAAATTTTTTCCTTCGTATTGAGAGAATAGTTAAAGGAATCCAAAAAAATTAACTACCAATATCAAAGACTCACACTCTTAAATCTAACTACACATGAAACCTTATCCTTTACAAGGTTATGCTCACTTTATTTTATACCACGACTAGGTATTTTTAAAGTGAAATGCTGTTGAGATAGTTTACAAGTAATACAGTAGGACTTGTTAAGTAGTCTGTTGGCCATAGGTACAGTTAGGTTTTTCATTGTATTTACTGTACAAGTCTAGTGTACACAAACATAAAATCTTTAATTCCATCATAATAAAGGATAAAGTTATAATATAAAGTAATTTATACATTTAAACTAATTATAGTCGGTTTTAATGTACTTTTACATCAATTAAATATTTGTAGATGATTGGAAAACATGCAAAAAATAACGTGATACAATAAACTTTAAACTTTTGAATCGTCCGTTATATTTATTAGATGCAAATTGGATTTATAATTAGATTTAACTTTTCTTGTTTATCTTTCATGTTATCTTTTGGGATCAAGAAAAATGTTCGTGTGTACTGGGCTTAATTCTGATCCAGTACGTAGTGGCATTACGGTATGCGGCATATCTTATTCATTATATGTGCAAATTTCATTTTAACAAATTATTTTCCACCTTAATTATAGAAACCATTACTTTAATCTCTTTATTTCCTATAACAATTAGATTTTTAACCTTTAAACTATGGTTTAATGATAACAATCATTATTCATTCAACATTACAGGCTCTGAAAATAGCCCGAAACAACACTTCACGATAAGTAGCATGCTCAACAAAAAAAAAAAATATTTATTTTAAACAAAAACCTCTTATCTAGTTACATCAGAGATCATCCTAAGATTAAATTTTTTATAGAATATTTAAATATATAATATTTGCTAGTTAAAATTTCTTAAGAGGAGTTATGAAAATACTTGATTTTAGATTTTTTATAAATAGTTCATAAATATTTTTTATAATAAAACGTTAAAAACAACCGAAATGTGTAGGATAAAGAGAAGTTTTATTTTCATTGTGTCAATTATAAATAACCAACCAACCCATGCTAGGATGAAAGTTTAGGTACGCCATTAAAAATTACATTTTGTTAATGTAAACAATTACTGGTTTGAAAATACGGTTTACTCTTACGTATTACTAATAAATGTTTATATTTCTGTTTAAAATTTACAAAAAAAAAAAAAACGGATTTTTATCTCATCGTTACACGGAAAATATCCTTAAACGCCAACGGTTAAGGTTTAAACAAATAAGCTTATGTTGTGTACAAATGTATTCAAAAATTATGTTATCCTTAAATTGATTACTAATAGCGATGAATGAATGGCCACTGAGTATTGTATTGGCTGGTTACAAGCTTAAATCAAATTATATAAATATTAAAAATAATTTGTAATGATTAAGCCTATGTTTATTGGAGAATTCAAGGAAACTAGCAAGCAGATTATAAATGTACCTATTGCCCATTTTTATCACACAATATTGTCAAACAATATTATAGGTGCAGAAGTAAACATTTTATCTAAATTTAGTGGATTAGTAAATTGTGTATAATAGATATATAATATATTATAACAAATAAATTCTAAAAAAAAAACTGGGTTTTCTGCCTTACACACAAACTGGAAACTGTGACATATTACTAATTTTAAACTTTTCGGTTATCATGTGTTAATACCGTGTACGTATCCTTATTCTACTGTTTGTTCTTCAGACAGGGAAAGGTAAAGAAATAGATCACGTGTGGTTGAATGCCAGTATTTTTAAACAAAATAGCACGTGTTGGTTTAAAAGTAGTTTTTAAAATTAATTGGAGACCAGCAGCATGGCTCAGTCTTGACTTCCCACTATTTTCTTTGCGTGATATATCCGTGTGTTCTTGGCAGACTAATCCTCTGTATTTCACAAGAATGTTGTTATAGTACGTGTAATTTTTTCCAGGACTACCACTGCATGTCTCTCATCCAACATGTTATACCCACTGGGACAAACGCTCAGAGCCGTGACTGCAATCAACCCAACTGAGTGCATCTTATCCAACATTTACAAGAGCCATTACTTAGTTTGGAACTTGTGAATTGCTACTTATGTGCTATAAAACCTAATAAAATTGTCTGTCATTGCATTCGGTTTTTTTATTAAGTACTTGAGTTCCACAAGATTACCATAACCTCTTCATACGAAAAAAATAAATAAAAAACAATATGAATGTCACAACGTTGAATAATAATTTTTTTTTTCAATTTATTTATAGCTTTTGGAGCTGAAATAATAAGACTCACTGCAATCATAGGAAACACATATAATTAAAATATTCGTATAAAATAGACATTTACAAATGTAAAATTTAATAAACACATATTAGAATCGTGCTGTACTTTTGAAACAACTAATTTTTTAAACATTTATTTAATTATAGAAAATATAATTTGTTCAATCAATTTTTTTACGAGTCCACGTCAAGCCAAAACAATTTCCTACGTGGTTTATTTAAATATTAAATCGTAAATAAAGTGCAATCGAATGATATAATTAACAATTTTATAATTAATTGAGCTCTCAATACAATTAAAACTTAACTACCTTAAAATTAATAAAATTTGGAGATTTAGGTATAATTCATTCCATACGCTTTTTGCTTATTATCGCGTAGTAATTACTAAGACCAAATCATATTATATAATTGAAATATACTTAATAACGAGTATCAGGAAAAAAAACTTTTAAACAAGATAATTATAGACACAGTTGTAATTTAATTTAAAACAACTTTCATTAGCAGCAATAATTACAATAGTTTACATTATTTAATAAACTTCCTAATATCTTTATATAACCACACTAACATTAAGCAACTCTCTACTTAGCGAAACAAACTGGAAGTTCTACAGCAGTGTAATATAGTGTGTTACATTCAAAAAGAGTAACACCCACTTATACATCAGAAAGTGTCTGTAATAATTACAGTATGCTGGAGAAATATAATTAAGATTTAAAAATTTCGCTAAGTAAATATCAGTTTAAAAAAAATTGGGAACAAAGAATATCTGCATTACTCTACAGGAATAGATCTTGAATCAAATCAAAATCATTAAAAAAAAATTAAAATCAGGTGAGAAAAAGTTTTGGTTTTATTGATATTTACAACCTCGAAAATTTTGATCATCAATTAAAAACTTTTTTTTTATTAGGTTTATCTTTCAGGTTAGAAATAAACACATTGTGCGCAAGCTAAAATTGAGCGGTTATTATTTGCATATTGTTTATTTATGAAAATGATATTGCTATATTATCTGTTCCCAAAATTAACTAAACGATTTTTTGAGAGCTATATAATAATATTATTTCTTTTGCAAAAGCAAAATATAACTTTTTATCAAATAAAATAAATATCATTTCATGCAGTATTTTCAAACAATTTTTTTTTGTTAAATTTACTTTTTGTGTGCGTAAGCCAAGGGTAAAGGGATGGACAGGAATTAATCGATTGTATATTAATAGATACATTTAAAACTATTTTCAAAAATATCATTTGTGAATATTTATGTACACGTATGATAAAAGATTTTCAAATGGCGCCTAATATGACCACTAAAATAGTGGATGCTACAACAGTCTGGTTATTGACATTAACACACACTAGTTTTGACGGCAGCATAGTCTAGCAGACGATTTTTACTATACATTACGCTAACGCTTCTAGTAAAAAGTATTTAAACCAAGCCCCCAACAGTCGCTGCTAAGATTCCTTCAAAAAATTAGTTCGATTATGTGTAATATTAATATATGTTATTTAATTCTGAGTCTGGTATAAGTCTCTATGGCCGTATGGTCAAAGGCGTTAGTTTTACATACCAGACGGCCAAGCTGTTATGGTTCGAATCAATTCTGTACACAAATTTATTTAAATTGGTCTATAAAGGTCATTAACACTGGTAGGTTGTAGAACATTGACCATACATGCATGTGACAGAGCGATGCTGGTTCACTCTATCGACAAAAAGCAGAAACAAAGATAGCGAATATTATGTTATCCTAAATGACGACCTCCAGCAGAAGATAACAATATGATGGACATTACATCATACAATATGGCGGCCTCCAGCATACGAAATCAAAATGGCGACTGTGATGTAAGAAGAGAAGGTGGCTGTGACTTTACAATCCAGTATGGCGGAACGTTCTAGATTTAAATATGGCGGCCGGGGATAAAGGTCATCCAAGATGGCAACATGGATCAAGGTCAACGATAAAGGTCATACAAGATGGCCGCAGTGACGTTAATACCCAATATGTCGGACCCCTGCACCTTGTCCCATCCCCATGCGGGATTTACCCCATGCTGCTTGGGAAACTTATAATTAACAGGTGTTACAGCCATAATTAACAATTCTGAATTCCTCTGTATTTTGCCGATCGTTCTCGAAAAAAACAACAGTGTATTTGAAGGATTTATTTATTTTACGGTCATAAAGTATTTTAAAAGGAATCTAACCTAACTTAACCAAACTTTCATTTCAGTTATAGCAACATAACCTAACCGATTATTACACATACCAAACATAACCTAACATTTTTCTTCGGCAAACATCGGAACTGTTCGAACTTTAGCAGGGGAGGCCACACGTGCATGATTACACGGTAAATTTGTGGAGCTGTATTTGCCTTCAGCTAATAGTTGCGCCATATTGACTACACGCGCAAAACATTAGCTAAATTCTAGAATTTTTTAATTTTTTGAAGTGAAACTTGTAATGCGACTTCTAAGAAGGTTGCTTTAAACGTTTAACGCTACCATGGAGGGGGTAGCCATTAAGTTTTGCTATTGTAAGGAACTAAGTAGAGAGTAATAAAAAAATTAAGATCCTGACCGTTTGTAGTGTCGCCATATTTGTTTCAATTTTCAATACCCTTTTTGTATATTACAATTTATATTGCAGAAAAAAATTAGGTTTCATAGACACAAAAATAGTGAGTGTGTGTCATTTCTCTATGTCCACGAGGTCTCGCCGCGTCAATTTTCTCCTTGGGGCGAACCCGTCCACTTAGTTAAATAAACAGCTTTTATCGTTGAATGATTTCATGATTTATTCTTTTAGTTTGATTTGATACAATATGATTTCACTAAAAATCAATTTCTACCCCTTCCTATTTTCATTTCCACATTACGAAGTTTCACTTCTTCCGCGCGGAGGGACTCCACGCACTATTTTTTTTCTTCCAGCGTGGAAACAGTTTCAAATGACTAATTTTTTTTTTTTAATGAAAGTGACTGTTTTTAATGGCGGAGATTCTCATTCATACTTACTGACCAACATCAGACGTGGTAAAGGGCAATTTCCGCAAGGTTTTGGGCGAGTAAATATGGCGATGGGGAGATAGAAAAAAATTGGTAATCTGTAAAGTCGGTTTACGGACGATAGTTTAACGTGACAACGTCATAACAAAACATTGATGAAATGATTGCATACTTTTATGAATAAAATTGAATCATTTTTATTGAATTATCACTATTTTGTATGGATACAAAGAAGAAGTGAAATGAAATCTACAATTTAATTGATAAATTTACTTTTATTTGCACTCATTAATTCAAATATGTTTGTTACTTTAACGGATAGATTATTTTAACTATAACTTTTATACATGTTTGCTATTTTACTTCTTCCAATCTGTGTTATTCTGTAAAGGATAGGACGATGATAGGAAAAGTAGGAAACGAATGGGAGTGTTTCAAGTTTAATGTGCCTCTAAAAAGTCAAATCGATGGTTGTTCCAATCGAGTGGATGAGAGATAGATGCGGCGCAAGCGTACAATGAGCGTAACGGGACAATGTGCGTAACGGGACACTTTTTCGTGCGTTTAGCCTGCGTTCATCGATTTATTAGACGTTGCCACGTCAAAAAATGATTTCACCTGCGTCACACCACGCCGTCTCCTGACAGTTCCTGACTCAGTGATTGCTAAGCCTCTGAGGGGCACGCTGTTCTTTTTGTGACCCGAGTTTCGGCGCTGCTATCTCCGTGACCTCAGCCCAGCGGGTCAAAGGTCAAGGGTCTAGCGAGCTTTGCAGTCGGGTTTATTTAAATCTTTCCGTTACCATCCGTATGACCTTTTGACGTGACAACGTCTAATAAATCTTTGAACGCCGGCTGCACGCACGAAAAAGTGTCCCGTTACGCTGTGTACCGTTACGCTCATTGTACGCTTCCGCCGCATCTATCTATCTTCCACTCGACTGTTTATAAAGTGAAGTGAAAAGTTAATGTGGTATTCATTGCTTATTACAACAACAATTTCTGCAGTAAAGGTTATTATACTTGCATTTTAAAAATCTGAATACTAGTATAATTTCAAGTATTAATTCTTTTATTATTAAAATAAAAATTATTCAATTTTATTCATAAAGTATGCAATCATTTCATCAATGTTTTGTTATGACGTTGTCACGTTAAACTATCGCCCGTTAACCGACTTTACAGACAACCAATTTTTTTTAGGTGGTTCAACATCTCAGATCTCGGTGAACGGAATTCGGTAGGAGTAATTCCGTGAACGGAACGGAAGTCGAACGAACGGGAATGTGTGATCACGGTCAAGATGGCTGACCCACGTGTGGAAACATAGACCCGTATATAGTCAATTTCGTGTACATTAAGGGAGATGACAAACGTATTTTTGTGCCAAATAAAGACACTTTATGATAGTGAAACAACCCTGGAATATATTTGGTCAGTTAAAATGGTCAAAAGTAAAAAGTAATAAAACCTTTGAAAATACGTCAGAAATTTTGCATTACAATGATTATAATAAGTATTCTTCTTTACAAAATCCAAATATGTTCGGTAGCACAGTGGAAGAGAGCGCGCTTGTAAACCTCAAAGACTAACTTTTGACGGTGTTCAAACACGACACTTAAAATTATTTTTTTTTAATTTTTCTTAAATAACATAGTAGTAGTAATACAATTTTATGTAATAATAATGTTAAATCAGATTTATAAGATTCATTTTTAGGTAGGTAAATGTAGGAAGTATTCACAGACTGATTTCAGTTGTTTAAGCAAAAACAATTTTACAATCATATATATTATATATAATCACATATATAAATAGGGACCCGCCTGCGCCTGACGTCTGTCGATTTGCTGGCGTCTAGTAGGGGAGTATTTGGGCAGAGGGCAACACAACGGGGTCTGAGCTCATTGTTGTGCACCCTGCCACGGGTCATCTTCCCAAGAAAACATTTTTCTTTCATGTAAGTATTATTATTGAAGTGAAACTTCTTTACCGAGGGAGCAATAATTGTCGAGCGTTACGAAAATTCCGATCGCCTGAGGGGAATATTTAGGTACGTGGTGGGGGAACCGGTAGAGGAGGAGAGTGCGTCAGCGGCGACGCCACTCAAACACATGCGCTAGCCGTCAAATGGGAAGACGTCACGGTCAGGAGGGGGGGAGGGGGTTTATAGGGCGTAGCTGAGCATGCTATATGGGAAGCCTAAGATGTACCTACATCAAGTTCTGTCCCTGCCCGAACACGCCCGAGTATTCACCTTCGGCCAACCTTGGGTTTATTTATATATATTTATATTTTTCTGTTTATTTTAATGTAGCTATACTGACCTAACTAACCGTCCATAGTGTTTTAAAGTGTTTTAATGTAGCTTACCTAACTGAACACTTTTAATATTTGAATTCATTTTTACTGCGCAAAAATAAAACAAATCCCGAGGTTGGCTGAAGGTGAATATTCGGGCGTGTTCGGGCAGGGACAGAACTTGATGTACATATTAGGCTTCTCGGAAAGAGATATATATATATATATACAACGCAGTAGTGATGCTACGGAATTCTGGTAACGATGTTTGTGTTTGTCTATATCTTAGTTTTCCTAATGGCTAATGATTGACGCTGTCGTATTTATTTAATTTAAAGAATCTACAATTTATTTTTCGCGTAGAAAATAGATATTGATTGTGTGATTGAGTTTATTATTATCATTAATTATTTATGTGGATAGTTTGATCAAAAAATAAAATAATTTATTTTTATCAAGCACTTTTTTACTTCTGTCGTGCATGGAACTTTAATAGCGAATATTATATTTATGGTTATATTTATAAAGCTTGGCATGATTTAAAAATGAATTAATTTGTTTTGAATATCCGAGTTTTGTTATATTAGTTCATTTTCAACATGAACAAAATGATACACATGAATTTGCTCCTTACCGAGGTTGGATATTTACATTTCACTGGCGAGTATTGAACGACTAGTTCATAATATATTTAAAAATCATATCTACCCCGAATAGTATACTTATAGAGAGACTTTGACCATCGATAATTGAGGTGGTGTTGGTTTCGGTGAATTGTGACCTCACGACTAGGGCGTAGCTGAGCATGCTGGAATGACATTGACCTTGACATATACCCTTTAACTTCAAATTTTATTTACATTTCACCAAAATTAACAAACAATTCTTCATAACAACACTACATTTCTATTTTCGAGGGAAATATTCCCTTTTTGAAAAACAAAACTCGTATTTTGTGTGCAAAGCGACTTAAATCTCTGTCAAAATTTTTAACTTGATCCGCTACAAATTAGACCACTTTTATCTTCAAAACTAAAAAGAAAATTAAAATATTATTCAAACGTTATTTAAAAATTTACCTCGCACTTATGCCCAGATCAAACACCTCTTGGTGGATATAAAAAATATAAATGAAAAATATCAAAACATTTAAAGTGAAGTAATCGCGCCTTGGCTGGGCTGAAGATCACAAACAAATTTATTTTAACAGAACAAAATGCATTTCTAAGAATAAACCTGTTTTTATCTTTTTGAAGAAAAATCTAGGCCCAATTTATCCGTAATTTACATTTCAAGCATTTATTTTCATTTTTATTGGCAATCATGCTGAATAAATTAATTGAAAAATACAAAAATTCTTTTTTTATTTTTTTCACTTTTATCTACAATATTATTCAAGTCAAAATATAATTTTTATGGCCAAACTAGTTGTCAGAAAGAAATATCCTCTAAGGTTTAGCTTCTGTTCAACATAGTTTTTATTTGACCCCAGTGATTTACAACTTTAAAAATTGTGTTTTGAGCCGATGGTGAAAATTCTCACAGAAAGTGAAGGCTAATAATTCTAAAAGCAATCCTGATACTAAGAATTTTTATAATATTTATGACCATTTTATTTTGAGAGCTATAACAAAATATTTATGCATAGGTTCTTAGAAACCCAGATTGTATCAACTTAATAGTATATTTAAACATTAATTTTTATACTCCATGACACTGCAATCATCACAGAAACTATCTGATATACAAGTGCATGTTAGTGCACTTAAAAATTATATAAGTTGTAACACTACTGTAAAACTTTCAGAAGTTTCCGATTAAGTAAAGACGTTCTAAATATTCGTGTCCTATTAAGCTATGTCTTCGAAAGTTTATTGTATAATGTAAACTATTATAATTATTGCTGGCATTTTAGTCGTGCAATACATTTTAATTCTGTGTACAAAATTTTTCAATTTGTTTTCTTTATTTACATTTTCATGTAGATGGGGAAAAAAACTACAATACATAGTTTTAAATAATGACTAAAATATAAATCCGCAAAATTATGTGTAATAGTTATATATTAATATTAAAATTTTTCTTTCATTTTTATTTGTAATGCTTGCATGAGCACTTATGACGTTGTAAATTAATATAATTAATTTATATGCAATTAATTTTTATTTTACTTTTCCATAAACTATGAAAGATATTATTTTAGCTAGTTCGTGGACACGTCCATAAATGATAGAACATAATAAAATTTATTTTATACTTAAATGAATGAAAAAATTTGGTCGTTTCGAGAATTGGAACAAGATTCTAATCCGTGTCCAGACTTAATAGTCTATTTTAAACTAATATTTTAGCTATCTGAGAATTCAATTATTGCAGTGTGTTAATGCATTTCGGTGTTAATAACTGTTAAAATACTAAAAATAAAAGGCTCTAGATTATTCAGCTTAGTGGTACTAATTTATCTTTGTTGGTTCAAGAAAAAAAAGGTTTTAGTGATCTGGATAGGCTGAAGTACTAAATATAGAAAACGTATGCAATAACAGATATTTTAATAAGTCTTGTAGCAGAGAACAACAAATTTACAATTTAAACATAAGTATGTTGTGAATTCTGGCGGAGATCTGTTCAGTTGGGTTTATTGCAGGCTTGGTTGAAAGAGTTCACTTCAGTGTGTCTTGAATAGCTTCAGTTTGATGTATGACGAGAGACTTGCACTGGTAGTCCTGCAAAAAGTACACATTCTATGATAACATGCTTGTGAAACACAGAGGATTAGTTGGCTTAAGCTAAAGACACACAGTCCCCTACTAGGAGCTAGCACGCAGGGAAAATAACGGACAGAAGGTACTCTACCATGCTACTTGTCTCCAGTTTGAAATGATAATTTTAAACCAACACTTGGTATATATATATTTTTTACAAATACTGAAAAGCATGTGGATTTTTTTTAACCATCCTGTTTGTACAACAACATTGGAATGAAGATACGCAGAACTCTGGTGTTCTTTTTTTAGAACAGTGAAATCAGAATAAAGTTATGTCACGGAATATACACAAATTCAAAACTATGTGAAGTTATTTAGGGTTCATTTTCTTCATGATCTACTAAATAACTATCATACGCAATTAGCAAATAAAATAAATTGAGATGAAATGTTTTCATCTGCTGCAATAATATTGGTTGGCAATATTGTGTGAGTGAAATGAGCACTTGAAAATTTTATCATATTGCTAGTTTTTTTTTAATTCTCCACAAAACATAATTATCAAATATATATTTCAATTTTTTTTTTGTATAATGTGACTAACTAGTGATTAAGTCCATGTTTACCAACCATTAGTTTTATCTGTGACCGTTCACTCATTATAATTTGGTCACAATTTAAGACTTTAAAAAAAGCTGTGAATGTATTTGTACAGGGTTTTAGGCTTCACCGTGTACATTAAAGCCTACTTTCCTTATAGCAATGATACCAGTTCCCTTCTTTGTGTGTAAATGATAAACATGAATATAAATATTTAGTACCACTACGCAAGAGTGAACCGAATTTTCAAAAATAAATTTAATACACCTACAAATATGCTTGATTTAATGGAGTGCCTAAACTTACATCCTTGCATGATTGGGTGGTCCATTATAATTGACGCAACGAAATAAAATTATAATTATATCTATATATAAATTATATTATAAAAGTACAAACGCTTTTTTGTAACAATTTATTATTTTTTTTACCTTTTTAAAATTATTAACCATATATATTAATTTATTATATAAAAATTTTGAACTTCGGATGATTTGTGATACAACTAAAAAAAGGAAAAAATATTTAGTTACTGACAAAAATAATGGTCAACATCATTGTTCTTCGTTTAAATTAACGTGACGTTTTATTAAAACAAAGATAAAGTTTTACTTATTATATTTATGACTATGTGTAACATTTTATTACTGAATTTTTTTGGTTTGTTATTATATGTTGTCGTTTAACAATAGATTTGTTTGGAACTTTTTAACTGGAACATTTTACTAACCCACTTTTGCTTTACAGTGGGGCAATGTAAATGAAATCAAACCATAATGTACAATGGAAAGGTTTGTTTTGGCATGTTGGGGTGGCTGGAATTGAAACACAATCAGGTCTTACAGCGGGCTGATTGTAGGCTCCGTTGCGTCGGAATACTCACTCCTCGGAGGTAGACTCTGTCCGCCGCAGGGCGCCTATATGGGGACGTGATCCAGGATCTCTCCCACCACCTTCCCCCCGACCTTGCCCAGGGCGTCCTTGGCGAGGTCCTTCACGGTGTCCTTGACCTTGCCCCAGATCTTGTCCCAGATGCCGTACGTGTGGACTCCGTGGGTGGGACCCTGCGCCGTGCCGTCTTCCCCCAGCGCGGGCAGCGGCGGGCCGTCGGGACACGCGATCACGTAGCCCTTCAAGCTGTTGCACTGGTCACCTGCAAGATCAAGCGTTCAAGATGTGACACTGGTCACCTGCAGGATCAAGCGTTCAAGATGTGACACTGGTCACCTGAAAGATCAAGCATTCAAGATGCGGCATTGGTCACCTGCAAGATCAAGCATTCAATATGCGACATTGGTCACCTGCAAGATCAAGCATTCAAGATGCGACATTGGTCACCTGCAGGATCAAGCATTCAAGATGTGACACTGGTCACCTGCAAGATCAAGCATTCAAGATGTGACACTGGTCACCTGCAAGATCAAGCGTTCAAGATGTGACACTGGTCACCTGCAGGATCAAGCGTTCCAGATGTGACACTGGTCACCTGCAAGATCAAGCATTCAAGATGTGGCATTGGTCACCTGCAATATCAAGCATTCAAGATGTGGCATTGGTAACATGCAAGATCAAGCATTTAAGATGCGGCATTGGTCACCTGAAAGATCAAGCGTTCAAGATGGGACACTGGTCACCTGTAAGATCAAGCATTCAAGATGTGACACTGGTCACCTGCAAGCTCAAGCATTCAAGATGTGACACTGGTCACCTGCAAGATCAAGCGTTCAAGATGTGACATTGGTCACCTGCAGGATCAAGCGTTCAAGATGTGACACTGGTCACCTGCAAGATCAAGCATTCGATATGGGACACTGGTCACCTGCTAGATCAAGCGTTCAAGATGTGACACTGGTCACCTGCAGGATCAAGCATTCGATATGGGACACTGGTCACCTGCAAGCTCAAGCATTCAATATGTGGCATTGTTCACCTGCAAGATCAAGCGTTCAAGATGTAGCATTGGTCACCTGAAGTACCGAGCGTTCGCGCTTAACGGCACCCCGTTATTGTTGTTTTAGCATTTGTGAAAAATAATTTTACTATTGAAACTAAAATATCAAAGCGTATGAGAAATTTTAACCAAGCTAATGTTTGGGTTAAAATACTACTTTCAAATTAGCCATTTTATCCGTTACTTAATTATTAATAATAGACATATTAAAAAAAACTTACTGTGTTCCCAGTACTCGTCCGGGCATTCCTGAAACAAATATATACAAGTTTATTAATAAATGTGATTTTTGCTCTAACGCAGAAGCACGTAAAGTTTATTTTACTATAAGTTAACATAATCAGTACAAAATTGAATTAAGCTACATTATCAAAATTATGCTGTTGATATTTTTGTATTTGCTAAGATTGATTTTCTTTTTATAGAAAGTTTAGATTGTCGTACACCCTTTTTATGTATGTAAACGTTTCAATTCATTTCTGATATATTATCAAATAATTTTAGACTTAAGATACTTATGTCATTGATTGCATGTTCATTGCTTTATTTTACTATGCATACCTTAGTAATCTGTTTCATTAAGCATTTATTTTTCTTAATTGAGGTTTTTTCTAAAAAGAAATCATTAGTATCATTTTCTTAAATTATGTCAATTTTATACTTACATGACTTTTTTTATCAAATTTGGACTGGGCCAATAAAAAGTCCAGTTTTTATAACAAAAATATCTACATTTAGCTGACAAACACATTTTTCTATTTGAGATATCTATTTATTTAGGATAACCGGACAACATTCAAGGATGAAATAACTAAAAGTAAAAATTAATTCAACTTTTTAGTGAATTGAAAAAATATTTCCATAATAAATCTGATAAAGTAATAATTAAAATTATATATAGCTGTTTAATTAATTATTATTTAGCTCCGATATTTTAAATTTCATTTCAAAAATATTTATACCAAAATTTGTTTGCAATGGATGCATGAATTTTGAATATTTACAAGTACAAATATAAAAAGATTTTTATTGTATCTTGTTTTATATAATTTAATTACAATTATCTTATAGAACATTTGAGTATTAATATATGATGAAATTGGGTTAATTCATAGAATACCGAAATACCGATGTTTTTACTACGATTTTAGTAGCTTCATGTTGTAGTGTTGTGCATTATGAAATAGAACATGGGCAAATTTTTGAAATTTCTAATTATGTAAACATCAAATTAATATTTAATTTTTTGATAAGTAATGGTTTTATAAATGCTTACTTACAATTTAAAAAACCTCAGATTATTTTTGTTTGTTTTTGTTGTATTTATTTTATGATGTTTTTAAGCTTACATTAAGCGTTGGTTTGCACTGACATTACGATTTACAATATCGGTCGCAATAAGTAAACCTGCAATATTAAGGAATATATTGATACCGTTCGTAATTTTGAGGTCTAAAACACTTTTACATGGCATAAATAATATCAAACTAATATCCCCTAAGTGTAGTAACAGTTTTTATAGTATTAAATTCAATAACATGCGTTGCACGAGCGTTAAAAAGCATTGTTTCCCTTATATGAAACGTTTTAAAAGGGTTGAAAATGTTATGAATAATTTACCAGCTATCGTCGCGGGGATATAACCTAGGCGTATTAGATTCTGATGTATTTTACCTTCTTCTATCCTACTATTTTAGCGAACAGAAAACGCAATGTCCAGTACTGAACACAGAAAGTATAAGATTATCATAATTGAAAAATTTCAGAGCCGCTAGTGAAGCCAACTGAAAATATTTGACGCACTATCAAAAGTAAATTTATAATTATTTCTTTTGTCACCTTTCGATGTGATCGAGCCAAATCTTCTCGTCTTTGGGCGACACATTCGTAACGAATTTTGATACATCTGTTGGCAACCCTTTGATGGCTGTTTTGAGCTGTTTTTTTTCAACTGCTTTACACAAATACACATTTTCAGACAGAACTTACCCTATACTCAAACCCAAACTGTTCGCACCCAAGCCAGCACGCAACTTCGCCGTGAATATATTACCTTGTTCCTACAAGTAACAGTAGATCTATAAAGCTGTGTAGTAAATCCACAAATCTATAGGCTCACCACAAGCATCTTGCGATTCAGACACATCACCCACGCTGAGGCGCCTGAGCTGCAATTGGTGACTTCTCCGACCATTTTCTCTTCTGAAAAAAAAAACAACATTTATGAAAAATTGTTGTTACCGTTATTCATACGGTGGGAGAACAGAATGAGCACATGGGTGGTAAAGTCGACACATATTTCAAATTAAAATTTAAATCAAACAGGAGAATCAAAATATTATTTAATAACCTTAAATAAAAATTTAGTAAAAACAACATTTATGCAAAATTGTTATTTGGTAGTACACTAGCAGACACCGTTATTCATACGGTGGGAGAACAGAATGAGTACATGTGTGGTAAAGTCGACATATAATGAAAATTAAAATTGAACAGGGGAATTAAAATATTATTTGACAAATTTAAAAATTAATTACGTAAAAAAACTATTTATAGAATAAATAAATACCATACATTCATGAATACAATATAATTTTAAAGATTTTTCTGCTTTTTACCCGTGGACTGATTTCCTGACAAAGAAAGCGAAGCCCCTTTTCTGTCATGTAAACATGTATCAAATTTGAGTTCCTAAAATAAGTCCCAGTGTCACGTATTTTACTACATTATTTTGCAAATAAATAAATAAATACAATGTTGTTTTACAAAGAAAAACTAATAAAATATTTATATTTAAAATATAACAACAGGAAAACAGTGGCAAATGTAATGCATGTCATTACTACTACCTTACAAGAGTTTGGGAATAGCTACATGGCACGCATCATAATGAATACATGTGTCTTGTCTATTTGTAGTCCTGAATTGTAAATATTTTTTACGTGCTGTAATATTTCGTGCCAACATCTTGTTGCTATTCAAAGCTGTTAAAACGGTTTACATAGAAGTTTAATCACTGAACCCGAGTGTGAATTCCTTATATAATTTAATCCCACCTGCCTAAATCATTGAACTAGACAGTCTTTCGAATATGTTTCGATGATTAAATATTTCTACTATAAAAATTATTTTTTTAAAAATGACAGATTTAATTATAGTTATTTTGTATTAGTGTGCAATTAGGTTTTAAGTCTCGTAATTTTTATTTATTTAATTTTCGTCTAGGGAAACTCCTTTACGTGTAACGTGGAAACTTTTGTCACCATATATGACCAACTTAAGCCAATATATTTTTTGTTTATATATACTTTTTAAAAAATCAGTAAAATAGTCTATCCCTATTTAAAATTTGTATTTACTTATTTCAGGTGATTTCCTTAAATGCCCGTTTCATTGTTTCCACAGCTATTCAACACGTACAAAAATAACTTTATATTGTGTTTCTCGAAATGTATCTTCATAAATTGTACGAAGTGTAAAATTCGAAATACTCGTAATAGAGGGTAAATGTAAGCTTTAAGGGCTCCGCCTACCCGGGCACACACACGGTGCGCAGAGCTTCAGGAAAAACAACGCGATTTAAAACTACTCAAGATATCCGAGGGGGGATCTGCTTGCGAAAAACATTTAAGAGTTCGCTGAGGGACGAAAAGTTATTTTGATTTCTGATTACGTTTTTAAACTGTATTTTGAGAAGAGTTAAAATGGCTAAAACGCATGTTTTCAGAGTAAATTTTAGGCGTAAAACAACTGGTATAGATTCTTGAAAGCACTTAAGGGTCTTGCATTACACCTTTATCTTCATTTCTCGGCCATATAATGTTACGGTCACCGCTCATGCGCACGACGAGAAGACTGCGCGCCAGTCCAGAGGAGACACCGCGCTAGAAGCACCAGCGAGCGTCGCGCTTATCGTCCCGCCTCACTAGCACAGATACACCCCTTCTTTTTTTTTTTTTTTGCAAAATTTGATAAAATAAGTTCGATCCTTGATAATTTGGTTCCTTTATCTCACCTGCGGACGCTATGCAGCTGCTGACAATCTCCTGGATCTTGTCGTGAGTCCAGGCGGTGGCGTTGGGCATCAGTTCGACTATGCGACTCACAAGAGCTCCTTGGTTGAGTTTTCTGTCCTCTGTCAGCTGAAATAAGTTCCCACCGTGCGGTAGCGCTTACGAGCACATCAGCAGGTGTGTCAAGGGGGTGCCTCCCATTTCAGCTCAAGATTTTATATTTACAGTAATTACAGATATACTTGTGGATTTTTTTCAATTGTTTAACTTTCACGAAATGAAATATATATGCAGCACATACGTTTTGCATAATTAGCTGCCAAAGTTACATATTTAAAGTTTTTGACTTGCACAATTAAAGAGAATTCAATTTATTGCAGAACTGAAACTTTTTAGGTTTAACTGCAATTCCACTGGCTACTTCAAGAAATGATTTTGATTTCTTTCAGAAAATATTAATTAACTTTACCTGGCATTTCAAAATTCTCAAATTTGTAACTATTTTGACAGCCAAGAAACACGAAATGATTTTTTGGATGTTTCATGAATAAGTTTCTTTTTTCCACAAAGTATCACAGATTCTTTTCACTTGTAACGTAAGACAATTTACATTTTTTTAACATAACGTAATGGTTTTCAGGTTTCAAGTATACTAAATACATTTTTTTGTAATATTAACAGAATCTTTCAACATTGGCCTGGTCGAATAAGAGTACATATGTATTATCTCCAAGATTTTAGCTAAAAAAGATAATACTTGATGTCAAATGTATCCAAAATGTACAATTTTATAAATATAACTATTCGAGAATATGAAAAGCTCAGTAATATAATTTTTAGATTTTATTATGCATACAAGTAGTACACGATCTTTGTAAAAATTAAACATGTAATAATTTAAGAAAAATATGGAAATTAATTAACTATATATGTTTATTTCAAAAACCTCAAACACTAAATGTTCTTCCGTATAAAAAATGTGATTGAATTTCAAATTGCGTATTATATTAGTGACTAGAAAAGTAAAATATTTTTTACTCACGAGTGATGCGTTTTGCAGTTTCTCTTGAATGATGCACTGTAAACAAAGAAATAACCAGTATTTATTATTTCTAGTAGAATACCTTATTTTTAAATTAAACAGCAAGATAATAAGGTATGTTTTCATCCCAAAATTTATGAATACATGTATTAAAATATAATTGGCTTTTTATACAACCAAAATTTAAAAAACGTTCACACATCATGCCTGTTAAAATATTACAATGAATGTGGTTGATATTATTGTTATATGATTTTTCTCTGCCATACAGTAAATATTAGAAATAAAAATATTTACGTTTTCTTAAATCAATAAGAAATAAAATATAATTTTTATATGTATGCTTACCCTGATTCTTTCTTTGCGGTCACCTAAAAAATAAAAAGTAAAAAATTAATTAATATGTATTTTTCACAAGAAAAACTACATTATTTTAGGTTAAAAGGATCAATTTTCAAAAACAATACTCAAGTTAGCTATTTGAACTTTCTAGAATAGACGTTTTAAGTACACAGTGTATCTTCACTGAAATCACATTCGCGAACAACCGGGTTTGAATCCCAGTATAGGCCACGTTCATTCGACACCACTCCAGGCTAATCCCGGGAAGTTGGTTATCAATGTTGTATATACCAGCTTTATTCAACAAAAGCTCGAATAAAGTGGCTTATCTCAACATATATTTTTAAGATGTTGAATAAAAAAAGGATATAAAAATAATTTGTGGTGGTCAATTTTATATGAGGATGGCTCTCGTTCAAATTTTCATGAACTAAATTGGGGTATTTTTTTCTAACTACTTGTGGAAAAGCCAATGATATCACTAGTTCACTGAGTGCTAATATCAGAATTTATATTTTACCGTCGATATACGTTTCTTTCTTGATATTTTTATTTGCTTTATATAATATTTTCCAAATGTAACCAAAAACCAACTACTGTGAACTTTTGATGAATTTTATACGTTGGAGTTAATAATAGACTTTAAAAACTATACTTAAACAAGAGTGGCATAAGACTAGCCTAAAAATGAGAAAACTTGCTGGATTAAAACTAATAGCGAGCTGATTCGCAATGAATAAATGCGCAGTCGAGTAGCTGGTAAAGAAGTTTAGAGTTATCGAAGAATTAATTCGTACATGCGCAACAGTCATAAAATTAACTTATAAATTATTACATAATATGCATCATTTTTTTAAACAAGGAATGAATTTATATTAACTTATTTAATGAATACCATACTAAAAATAAGTTCACTGAAATGTAGTTAATGTCAAGGATTACTTCAAACTTCTATAAATTGTATGTGGCATTGACGATTCTTAGACCACTCCTTACAGATAACTTTTCTGATCATTAGAGCCTCTACAACCTCTCGTGCATTTTCATAGACCCGAATGTCCTGTTCTCAATGAACCCTCATCCTGAGCATGTTCGTTGGCAGATACCAAGACAGCAAGCTTTCCCTCGTTTGGACTGGTCGACACGTGATCGGGTCTCTACGCTAATTACTGACTCGGGGTGTATACTAAGGCGCGTCAAGAGAACTGTCGTACAGTTATCTGAATAAAGCAAGCGCATTTGTTACTTGAATCTACTTCCCACTGGATGAATTAACAGAGTCTCCATGCCTCTACATAAAGAAACCACACGGACAGATTGTTGTAAAATTTGTATAACATTCTTGTTTTACGCATTGCCGAAATAACCTAATACTACAAGAGGAAATACTGAATTTTCAGTTACTGCCATTAATAATTAAATATTAAATATCCTTGTCAAATTAAGGCCACACTAGACAACGAAAAAGTCTTGGTATTCAAACTCAAATAAAGAAAAAAAATTAAGATTGTAATAAAGGAACTTTAGACCGCTTTGCACAGATGTTTGGCGATAGTGCAATAACTACGGCCGCCAATCATCTGTGCAAAGCAGTCCAACGTTCCTTTATTCCAATCTTAATTTTTTTCTTTATTTGAGTTTGAATACCAAGATCTTTTCGTTATCTAGTGTGGCCTTAATTTGACAAGGATATTTAATATTTAATTTTTAATGGGAATAACTTAAAATTCAGTATTTCCTCTTGTAGTATCAGGTTATTACTGCAATGCGTAAAACAAGAAAAATATACAAATTTTACAACAATCTGTCTGTGTGGTTTCCTATGTAAAGGCATGGAGAGTTAACTTTCTGGCGCCTTTACAGGGCCACTTCTTACAGCACCCACTTGGAAAAACAAGCGGGACTAAGACTTGCAGTGACCTTGAGGTCCGTGAGCCACGTGGTCCAAAGGATCCTCCGACGGCGCATGTTGCGCTGCGGGTGCCCCGTGAACCCGCTCGGCCAGGCCGATAGTCTTGCTGCAGCAGCTGTCGGTAGCATCCTGCAACAAACATTACCACCAGACCAATCAGATTGTGTCAGCAGTATTCTCAAAAAAAAAAAAAAAACAACTTATCGTTCCTAATTCACGCGTAACTAGCATTTTGGAAAACGTGGGTTCCAACACATGTCCAACACATGCCCAACACCTTTTCAGCACATATCCAACACATGTCCAGCACTTATCAAACACATGTCCAACACATGTCCAACACATGTCCAACACATTTCCAACACATTTACAGCCGTTATGACTTTGGTATTCTGTGGTGTAAAAAAACGCTAGCAAAATAAAAAATTACCTGACGATACGCCATTAATGTTAATTACTTAATAAATTGGAATGTGTCCACTACATAATTTACTTTGCAATCAAAGATAAGTAAATTCTAATTATAATATAAATATATATTTTTATAATGAATACGGCACACAGATTTGCTTGTCTGAGTGCTGTATTCCAGAGTTTTTTTTATCTGCCTGGATACGATTTAATTGATACTGGGACGATAACCTTCACTCGCGAATATTTGCGGCTAACACTTTATCTGTCATAGAACACCCGTTAGTTTGGTTTTTTGGTGCATCTATAATCCCCTATTATTACATCTTCCTGATTTCCTCTAACTATGGAACTGGATTACTTCAATAACCCCTCTCCTCTAAAACAAGTGCCGAAGCTGTTTTTTGCTTTTAGCTGTACTGATACACCCCATTCCAGGATCTCATTTCAGCGCTACTTCCATTGTCTTTGTTACTCGTAATATAATTCTAGCAACTGAAGAACTTTTCTTATTTCATTATAAATCCACGTTAAAATACGATCTTTGCTGGAAAAAGAGAATTTATAAACTACTGTTTTTCGAAACATTAATTACATATTCCCTGAAATGTCAATAAATGTTTTCTATGGGATACACAATTACTTAAAATAAACTATTTCATGGCATTGCGAGCTTGACCATTTTAAATCATTAATCTCAGGGCTAATTAAAACACCTCATCAATTCATGGTAAGACCTAAGATATCCGAAATCTTAAGGAAATATCTTTCCCCGATAACTGAAGAAAAAATGGAAAAGGAAAAACTCAGTGAAGATTTGATTACCTATAGAAATAGGCCATCGAGTTTTGTTAAGTACATTTACATAAAGGATTTCAGTCATTACGCTTAGACTTCAGAAAGTAAGCGTCACATACACTCACTGTTATTGAGTGACTGTTTTTCTCAATAATAATCGTTAATGTCTCTCCTTCCCCCTCGTAAAATTATCAGCTTTGTAGTGAAAGCAATACGAATCAAACTTATTTCAGTATGTGTAACTCAACATTCGTTCAAAATAGTGGCAGAGAAACCCTAACGTTCCGTAGAGTAATAATGCAGAAGAAATTATAGGAGTGTTACATGCTACTCATTAGAAATTCAAGTTTAGAAAGAATGTTTTCAAAAAAAATTAATGGCTAACAATTTCCCTACAGATACAAGAGCAATACATTTATTGAGTTTGCTACTAATATGTTACAAATGCCATAACTTTTCAAATATTGATAGGAGTAGTTGATTTGAATTTCAGGTTCAGAATGTAGTTTACAATTTTTAACGAAGGAATTTTACTAAGATTTATGTATTCTAAAATATTAATTCTTTTTTTCAATTTTTAAATGCAACAGAATCTGCAGGTAAGATGTAAGATCAAGAATGAGGTAAAAAACAAACAGCAATAGTATTGTTGATCTTTTGAAGAGAATATCAGAACTTTGGTTAATTTAAGGACTCTAGTAAACAACACTAAGACACTGATAACAAATATATTGAAATGTATATATAACATTTAAAAATAATATTTATCAGTTGTATTATCAGAATGGAATTCAAATAAGTTTTTTTTAATGCTACAAGTAAAGTATTGTGCAATTTTAGATGCTTGACTATGAGTAATACACAGCGAAAGCTGTAGCTCAAGGATTATCATACCTATGTTACGTACACTGATTTCTTGTTTAGATCAATCATTTGTTATAATTTGTTATAAAGAGTATGAGTCAAAATCGGGACGAAAACTTCGCCTATTATTTCACTTACGAAAGAAAAGTTAAAGAATGATTTGACATATGATTCAATGTGCTTCCCAAGACACACACACACACACACACACACACACATATATATATATTTATTTATAATATGCATTTGAAAATGGAGCTGAATAATGTTTTTCCTCCAAGTAATATAAATATATTATTATGAATGGAACCAAGCACAAAAAAATATTCGATTAAAAATATAATTACAATCGTTGAAAAAAAATTATCTGACGTAGAATTATTTCGCAAACTTTTTTTCCATACTTTGTTGTAGCATTTTACTACTCACATTTATATCATTGAAATTATTTTAAGACAAACGAGTTTGGCTGTTATTGTACGGATTTGTTTAATCAAACCGTATCAAAGCGATTCATTTTTGATCTCAAATACTTTCTCCCATTTTTAAAATAAAAATATTCTTTATTTCCAACTTCAAGTCTTTCGGAAATACTTGAGACCGACAGTAGTTTTGATATGTTTTCCAGTATATATATTTTTAATAAAATGTAGCCAGTATTTGTCCATTAAATTCTGACACATTCTTTATTATTCAAAATTATTTTTTTATAATAACGGCACTGTTTAGTTTAAATATTTACAAGACATATTTTAGCAAAGGTTTTTCAAATAATTGTTTGCGTAATATTGCAGGTAGTTAAATTTGCATGGAAGTCCACGGAAATTAATTAAATTTTGGTTTTTATTAAGTTACACGTAATTTATACAAATACAATTGCTACGTTTTAGGAACTGACAACTGATATTGCCATTAATTATATGAACTCAATCTTCTCTATTGCAAGGATATTTTAAAAACGCACAGTTTTGTTTACGAGCATGGATACACAAATATAGATTTTAAATTAATCCATCATTTAAATAAAATTTTACGTTGCATTAAAACTGAAAAATAGAGAATATTTAATAAAAACAATCTTATGAACAAACCAATTCTAACTTTTTTTACTTATAATAACTGAAATTCCAAAAATATAAAAAAATTATAAACACACGTAAAAATAAATTTCAGTTTATAAATGAGAGGTGGTTTGGCAAAAATTGGTTTTACAATCATTGTTGGTTATTTAATATTTTTAAAAATTATTTTATTGTATGTGCTTTTCCTGTTAAATTATTTTGATAGAGTTTTTGCAATTGTTTCTGTGTCAGAAACTTACAAACATCATATTATTGTAAAAGATACTCTTGAGCTATAAAAGTTCACCAAATTGATCATGATAATAAACATTTACAAAAACAATCACAGCTTTTTAAAAAAATATCTTGTAAACATTTTTGAGAATTATCTTAACATGCCAAGATGATATTGTCATAATTTAACAGGATAAACCTGGTATGCAATCAATGACGGGAAATCGATATGATTATCATAGCTTGTGATAATTAGCTTGAAAGAGGTAATTTTTTGATAATGCTTGCATACTTACTCGTTCTCCTAAATCTGGTAATACAGAGCAATCAACATCTCTTTTCCTCAGCTCATGTCGTCCTACTAAGCTGCCAAAAGCTTCGTTGAACGACACCACCTGAAAGGATGATAACACATTAAATTTCTATTTAGAAAATGATCATGCCTTTGTCCGCTCTTAGCATTGTGCGTGAGCATTTCAAAAACATTATTTCGAATACAACGCATATTATTAAACTAATAGAGAAAATTTATTTTTTTACAATATCAAGTCAAAAGTTCAATTATGATATATTTTTTATTTAAGCTTGTAAACTCTAGTTATGTCATATGATAATATTGTGACATATTTACAACATTCAGTATACAAGAACTTCACCTTGAAAGTCTAAAAAGAATATTGGAATACATGTTACTAAATATCATGACAAAGTATTACATCACATATTGGTTATTTATCTAATATTATTATTTTGCGTAATATAACGAAATACATAAAATTAATATTTTATTATTTTAATGCTTATTAATTCATATGCTTTCAAATTGTAGTAAACATAAAAATAAATTGAAAACCAAAATGCAAATTCAAATTTATATTATATATACCAAAATTAAAATAAAAATATACTATATATATTTGTATTTAAATTTACCTTTACTTTTTATACATTCAAATATTTAAATTTATATTTAAATATGTATTGCGTTGCCCTATCTACCATAAGAAATTGTCGGTGACCGTGAACCAGCATGATTTATTTTTGAATGAGTACTGTTGGTACTAAATAGGAGAAATATCATTGTTACATATTACAGTAAAAAAAAATTTGTTGAATGGAACTGAAATAATCATGAAATATTACAGGTTTTTTTTGTAAATTTGTATATTTACGTAAAAGCATAATTCTATATCACAACAAATGTGGTTTTCAGTAATAGTGAGCTTGGATTCTTTCGCAGGCATTTATGCTTTGTGGTATTAGAGTAACTAAAAAAATTAGTAAACCATTCCAATGTGAGCAGCGTACATTAAAAGGCATGATAAAATAAAATAAAGTTGTTACTAATCGAATTTTTTTTAGCAGTTTAAAAAATTATAACTTGTTTGAATATAAATGTAAATTTAAGATTATGCACCAACATTCGCAAGCCCGACAAGAAATATTCAGTATTTTTTGACGTGATAACGTCTTATAAATCGATGAACGCCAGCTGCACGCACGAGAAAGCATGACTCATTGTCACGTTCCGCCTGAGCCGAGCGTGCAAGAACCGGCCAACCACTGTGCGAGAAAATCTTCTATAATATCAAACAGTTTAAGGTATGCAATTTTTCATCAATGTTTTCTTATGACGTTATCACGTTAAATTATCGTCCGTAAACCGACTTTACAGACAACCCCTTTTTTCCCCTCAAATATATTTATTCATATATTATTTATGCAAATATAACCATAACAATATGCTGTAAAATGTACAGAAAAATATTATTCTGTGTGTAGTCGCGTCCACTCACCAGCAGGGCGGCCAACAGGGTTATAGCAGCGGTCTTCATGATCGTGTGATAGCGACTCCAGTTGTTCACGCTGTATTTATACTGTGTGGTTGGTTCGCGCCGCGCCCGCTAGGAGCGCCGTCGTCGAGTTTGCACAATCACTGTGACGTCAATCGCGCCCGCCACATGAACACTGTAGAGAAATAATTGTAGACCCTATAACCAACCGTATTTCGGACGTTATCGCATTCTCGACCCACTCCCGGTAAACTGCAGCTAGCGAGGTGCATGTGGAAGGTTTATCTGAAGTTTGAGTACTAGACACCGATGTACATCTTGAATGAAGAATTTTTTGTTATCACAGATTTTTATTTATAATTTATTATGCAGTAAATTTTTTCGAGTTTATAACCGAAATTTTCTATTGAATTGCAATTTTATGAGAACTTTTGTGACGCCGATTTGGGATTAAATCTTAAAATATATTTTAGGTTCCCTTTACCACACGTAATTTTTTTTTATAAACCACGTGACCTTTTGATATACATCAAGAAACACCAAACTGTTTCTTTCATAAATAAAAAAAATGTTGCTGTTGTGCGAAACAGTTTTTAAAAGATAATTACTCAAATAAGCTGATATAAGCTGGCATTAGTTTCAAACACACAGTTTTCTATAAGATGTTTAGTCATATTTCAATAACTTTTAATTTGCTTTCCAGAGTATGGACACGTAAGTAAATTTTTTTTCAGTTTACAGAATGTGATTTTAAGTAGATTTCGATACATATTGTAGCCATTACAATGGTGCGACTTCAGGAAAAATTTTTATAGTCCATATATCTTATATATGGTCCATATATCCCAAACAATAGTCAACTCAAAAGTTTATATATATATATAAGTTTATATATAAATGATAACTGCAGCAATTATTTTAAAAATCATTTCAAAACTGATAAATAAAATATAGTAATGGAAAATCTCGGTCCAGTTCGTTAAAGGGAAATATCTGACCAAAGGGATAGAAATGTGGAAGGTTTTTTGAAAACCAGAAGAAAAGCTGTAACTCCCATAATGTGGAAAATATCTCATCCCTTTGAACGTATCATAACTTGTAGAAGTAATACCAAAGTATTTTGTCTGAAATTTTTTTTGATACGACAGACCATAACTGCAAGAGGTTGACAAAACAAGGTTAGGATGACAAAAAAGAATCATAACTTCCTTCGTATGCTCAACATTGAATTCGTAAAGATTGTGTTTAATCGTATGGTTTTTATCTAAAACTTTTGTCTGAAACAATTTTTTATAATACAAACCATTACTGAAAGGGGTTGAAAGAACCTGGGATTGTAATAAGAAAATAAATAAAACTTCCCTGCCATGTACTCTAACGAAATCATGTTAATTTTTGTTTAACTTTTTAAATATTATTGACAACTTATGTCTAAAATATATTTTATGTTACAAATTATTACTGAAAGGATGAAAATATCAAGCGGAGAAAGACCAAAAGTCATTAACAACCACGTTTTAGTGCAGGGGATGAAAAAAGCGTTTAAAGGTAAAAAATAAATACAGAACTACCTTAGTAGATATAATATTGAATTCGTTAAGACATTCAGTGCTGGATGCATTAAGGTAAAAGCATTAAAAATATTTTCGCTGCATGGAATATGAGAAAATGTTAAGTCGATTATCTTTGAATTATTGGCAAACATATATTTTCTTATGCACATTAAGTTCTTAAAATGTTCCAGGAGTTTATAGAAGTTTCCAAAACATATTCAGAAGAAATAGGTACTTTAAAATCTACCTGAGACTTTAAGCTGTGCCGAAATGAATCTTAGGCAGATTTCAAAGAAATACTCACTGTAGCCGTAACCATAATGCGAATTTCGAAAATTTTTATATGATTTTTCGTTTCATGGTCTATAGACCCCAAAACCATCGTCAACTCAAATGTTGATATGTATAGGTATATCACAATTTTATGGACACGATAACTGTAGCATTTTTTCACAAATCACTGTCAAACACCTACATAAAATCTAGTAGTGGAAAATCACGGTCAAATTCGTTAATGGGCAATATCCGACCAAAAGGGTAGAAATAGGTAAATATTTTTGAAAAATATGATAGTCGCTGTAACTCCCATAAATATCGCACCCATTTGAACGTATTATAACTCGTAAGAGTAATACCAAAATCTTTTGCTTAAATATGTTTTGATGCGACCAACCATAACTGCAAGTGGTTCAAAAACAAGGGTTTTAGGATAAAAAAATCACAAATATTTTTGTAAGCACATCTAATTCGTGTATTTTTTTATTCATCTTATAAATTTTATCTGAAGCTTTTTTCTGAAACAATTTTTATTAGACAAAACATTTTGTAAGGGGTTGGAAATTATAAGGATAAAATTTCAAAAAAAAATCGTAACTCCCATGGTAGGAACACTATCGAATCCGTTTAAATGTTTTGTCAATCTTATAATTTTTATACAAAAGTTTGTCTGAAACAGCTTTTAATAAGAAGTCCCAATTTTGCAGGGTGTTTCACAAATAAAGGAGTAGAATAAAAAAATATATTTCTTACTATGTAACTTACACTATTAAATCCGTTCTTTTTTATTGTAAAAATTTAAATTATTATCTACAACTTTAGTCTTAAATTACTGCAAGGTGTCGCATAAACAGTGGTTGGAGGACAAAAAAAAAATCACAACTCCCTTCGTAGGCACAACATCGAATTCGTTTGGATGTTTTATAATTCTTATAATTTTTAGCTACAACTTTTGTCCGAAACGATTTTTGATTCAGTGAACCATTGCTGCAAGGAGTTCATAAAAATGGGTGGAAATTTAAAAAAAAAATTATAAAATACATTCCTTTTCCATTATTAAATCCATTTATTTTTAATGTGAAACCTAAAATTATTATCTACAACTTTAGTCGGAAAATGTTTTTTATATGACCAAATATTACTGAAGAGGAAAAAAGGGCCTGGAAGATAAAACAAAATTCACAACTCCCTTAATATGCAAATTATTATTTTCTAAAGCTTTTTTTAGAAAAAATGTTTATACGACCAGCCATAACTACAAAGGGGTGGAAAAAATCAAGGGTTAGAAGTAAAAAAAAAATATTACTACTCCCTTGTAAGGATACAATCGAATCTGTACAATTTGTTTGTAAATCTTAAAATTGCTATCCAAAACTTGTGTCTGAAACAATTTTTGATAAAATGAGCACTTGCTGCAATGGGTTGAAAAAAGTTAAAATAAAAAAAGCCTAATTTCCGTACAATGTACACAATGTAATTCGTTCTAATTTATTGTAAAACCTTGAACCATAATCTACATCTTTTGTCTGAAATAATTTTTATACGACGTACCATGAATGAAAGGAGTGGAATAAACAGAGGTTGAATAACAAAAAAAAAAAAATCAAAACTCCCTTAGAAAGCACACTATCAAATACGTTCCTTTTCTTGTAAATCTTAGAATTTTTATCAAAATTTTTTTTCTGAAACAATTTAAGATATTACAACCCATTATTGCAAGGGGTTGAAAAAACCTGGTGTTGGAATGAGAAAATAAATAGAACGTCCCTACCCATTACACTATCGAATCCAATCATATTTTTATCTCTCTTTACAATAATTACTAAATCTATTGTTAAAATAAAAAATTTTACTACCCAACCATTACTGCAAGGGGTGGAAATAACAAGGTTTGAAAGTAAAAAATAATCAATACTTTTTTTGATTAGAGATACTATCAAATTCGTCATAATTTATTGTATGAATCCTAATGTTCATCTAAAACTTTCCTGAAACATTTTTTGATGAAACGAATTTTTACCGCAAACACATGGGTTGAAATTTAAAAAATTCAAAAATTTCTTAGTATCAAATTTGTTTGAGTTTATTTTAAACTATCTTAATATTATCTTAAACCTTGGTGTGAAGCAAATTTTTATATGATCTTGCAATGGATGAAAAATAGTGTTTTAAGATAAAAAAAAATTAAATAAGTACCTTAGTTGACATACAGTAAGAAATTCTTTCTAAGCTATTCAAAAGTGCGTTCTAAACTATTTAATGCTGCATTCTAAACAAATAAATACTTCGTTTTAAACTATTCAATCCTGAATACATTGAGTTAAAAATATTCGTAATATTTTCGTTGCATGGAATATAAGCAAATATGTAATATATAATTTTGTATTATTGGAGAACATAATTTATGTGCATTAATTTCTTAAGATGTTCCAGTAGTTTATAGAAGATTCTAAAACATTTCCAGAAAAAAATAGGTACTTCGAAATTTACCTACTCCTGTAGGCTGTGCCGGAACTGATTTTTTTTTATTGAAGTCTTCCAAAATGTTCAGATAACCCTAATATGACTATGCTTCTCAACATACTAATATACATTTTAGCGAGGTCGTGTGGTATAAGGAAAATGGATTCTTTGCCGTAGGTCTTGGGTTTGAATCCATGTATGGATACCCAAATTCAGTTTTTCGTGTTATCGTGTAATCTCTTCAGGTAATTGTTCAGCCAGTTCCTTACTATAGGCTATGTGTTTTCTTTGTAATTAAATAAATATAAATAACACGGAAGTACATATATCCTTAAAAAAAGTACAAATTAAATTCTAAGTGCATTAAAAAACAAATATTTTAAATGTTACAATATACTAAATATATCCATTTTTAAATTTTTGTGTAACAGTTGTGAGAAACCATTATAACTTTTTTATAGAAACTTTACAGTTTATTTGTTAGGGTTGCACCAAAACTAAATACGAGTATTTTTAACGTCAAAAAGCGCTTTCAAGTGATTCGAATTTACTCAACATTTCCCCATTTCAATTTTATAAAAATATACTCTTTTTGAAGATATTTTTGCTGGTAAAGTAACATTTATATTTAATAAATAATTTATTATAAAAAAACTAAATTTAAGTCTTTGAGCCTGGGTCTTGATATTTTATCTTGTAATCCATGGAATGAAAACACCGAGACTATAATTTAACAACCAGATTACATTTGAATACACACACACAAAATATTAATCCAAACTGATATAATTGCAAAAAAAAAAAAATTACGTATTTCACAAAGAACCTAGAATTGATTTCAGTCTTCCTTCTTGAAATATTTAAAAGTTATTTTATGTATTTGAAAATAGTATTTCTTGGGTTTAACGAAACTTACACCACCCTAAAATTGTAGATTTACGATATTTTTCATTTTTTATGACGATAGTTATCTACCAATTATCGCTTCATCTATATTTTTTATATTATTATATCAAATATTTCAATAATACTAACGAAACATGGAACTTAGTCTTTACAAATAATTATTTACGTATGAATATTTGGTTATTCGCCAGAAGTTTCCAGTAAAAAAGTACGTATCAGCTGATAAGCGTGTAAAAGCATGTGAAAGGTTCAAACAACAGCGGGTCAAGAGATCACAATGGAAAGATCCGAGCACGAACACAAACATATCACCCGGTCGGTCCAGTACTTTGACTCGCGAGTCCAGGCTGAGGTCAGCGAGATAGGAGCGGGCGACCGGGCCAAGTTGGCAAAATTACTGTGACGTAACAACCTTCCCCCCTACCTTCATCCAAGTCGCAGGGGCCTAGCGGTATGTGTGTAAATGACGACTAGGAGAGAGGCAAGGGAATCAAGAAAAAAAAAGGTTTCTGAATTTTAAAATGCTCCCTTTGATTAGGAAACTCTCGCTGCTAACCGAATAATAAAAGTTAAAATAACGCCAAAAAAAAAAAATTATTTTTTTTACTTAATTTATTTTTGCATTTTCAATACACATTGGCCTAGAATGCCTAGTGCGATGACTAGAGACCTGAAAAATTCGCGGGTTCATTTCGTGTTATGCTAAAATTCAAATAATAATACCTTAGTGCTGCTTTAGCCATTGGTTCACTGTTAATCTGGAGGACTGAGGGCCAATTAGAGACCCTCACTCATAGAAGTGTCGAATCACAGGCCACCCAGTCGAGACGACTCGCAAGTCAGCAGCCAATGAACAGTTGGCATTTGCCCGAGTGTGTAGAGGATATTGGAGTCTATCCTGGAGGTCTTTGAACCCGCGAATTTTTCCGGTCTCTAGTGATGACTTGTGTCTGTTATCGCCACACGAAAAATGCTAAGGTTCCTTTACCTAACAGTTACGCGTGCATTAACTATAACGCAATCATATATTTAAAAAAAAGAACTAATTATATGCCACGTAAATTCTCCCCAAACTTACAGCACTTTAACAATCTTTACCTATTTCCCAACTGTTACAATATGCATCATAGATGTTTACGAAAACTTACGAAAACGTGAAGATATTCACAAGTCTTTTTTTGACAGAAAAATAGTGGAGCA